>NC_052518.1:5856781-5925624 GCF_014356525.2 Nilaparvata lugens
TATTTTCTCAATAAAGTCCAACTACGGAAATTATTATTCTAATATCAGTCTTTTCTCCTGAGAAATCTTAAATCTAAAACACGTAAAAATCAATCAATAAATAAGTAATCAAATACTACCCATGTCACATAAGGATGTAACATAGTTCCCAATAGTTGAGACTTGGAAGAACATAAAATTGACTTATTGTATCATGTTTCTTCAAAGATTTTTCCTATTATGAAGATTATTTGATGTTTTTCGAGTTTCATATTTTAATTTTCAAGATGGAATAAACATTTTTTATTTCTCCATTCTTATATCTCTCAATAATCTTATACTCCCAATGCATATTTCATAATGAGAAATTGAGACATACAACATTAATTGTGATGTACAGAGTGTTTCTGAAATAGACCGACAGATATCGTGAGTGGTTTTCTGAAATTAAAATTAACAAAAAAGTTTCAGTAAACAAGTTCCTGAAATGCTTTATTACCGAGATAATTATGGCGTAAGATTGTACATTTTTTCCAAATTTTTCATGTTATTACTTTGTGGCCTCATGAGGATATTTGAGTAATCGATTCTTCTATGAGATCAGCTGAGAAATCTGAGGTATATGAAATGATTGTTGAGGTAATAGGAATTTGTCAAAATAGTAATTTTCAATTTAAGAGGGATATAACTAGTATTCCTATTGTTAAACGATATTCCAAGTCAAAGAGAAATTCAGATGATTTGATTCTGAAGAAAAAATGTTCAATTACTACTTAGGACTACTACTACTATGTTCTCTAAAAAGCATCCAAACCTCATAATACTGTTATTTTGTTAATCAAAGCAAACATTTTAAAAATTGCTGATTTTTCTGTTCTGACTCCTTCTGAGTCCTGATTTATTAGGTTTGGGTGAATTTAGGCAACATAGTGAGTAAAAGTTTTTCTCCAGAACTGAACTATTGTCCTTGTTATATTCCTTTTAAATTGAAAATTACATTTTTTGGCAATTGTTTTCCATTTGAATTTGAATATGTTTCCCATTTTCTCAACAATCATTGAAGTCACATACTCCTATTTGAGTTTATACTAATAGGTTTGATTTCACATAGTTTGATCATTTTAGTACCCTCATGGAGACAGCAGAAAATGATAAAATTATAAATTTAGTAAAATCTTCAGCCATCATTATCTCGGTAACAAAGCATTTTAAGACCAATGCTTACTGGATTTTTTTTCTTTATTTTGATGCAAGGGATTTACGAAGTTTTTCGTTTTATTTCAAAAACATTCTGTATGTTGACTAAAACGACCCACATGAGTCATAAGTCTTGTTTTATGATTAATAAGGTAATCGTAACTTCTGGGCCACTCTGTATTATTACAACTTTATATATCCCAATAGTTGTATTGTTCAAGTACAAGTATGAGTCAATTTCTCATTAATTTTTAAAGATAAAAAATAATTAATATTTTCCAACAGTTTTGAGTTTAGAGGAAGTTCACGTTAACTGTTCTTGATTACGTTTGTAGATTTGCAGTTCTTCCACTCTCATCTCCTTGATTGATTTGTTTTTGTGAATACCTGACATTAGAGGAATTGTTGTGTTGCAGATGCTGAACGAAATCAATCGAGCGAGCTTGTTCCTATTGAAGCTGATGCGTGCTCGCGACCGCTTGTCCAGGGAAATGACAATCTCGCTGCGAGACGCTCTGGTGACCGTAATGGTGACCCGCTACCGCAACCACTGGTTCCCACTGTCGCCGGACCGTGGCTCTGCCTACCGCTGCATCCGCGTCAACCGTTGCATCAACAGTGATCCTGTGATCACGGCCGTCGCGCACATCACCGGACTCAGTGCCAAACTCATTCGCAGCTGGCTTCCACTAGAGTTCACCATGTGGGTGGACCCGAATGAGGTCAGCTACCGCATCGGCGAGAATGGAAGTGTAATGGATGTGTTCCTGCCCGACATCGAGGATATCCAGGGCTTCATTTCCAACCCCATCCCTGAACTGGAAACAAGCTTGGACGTGTTAGACAGATGTATAGTAACAACTCATTCTACTACTTATTATCACCAACTGAACTATTATTTGTGTGATGAATATTATTACTTGGAACACATTTTTTTCTCCATAAAAAGAAATATACAAAATATACAAAACATACAAAATATCTGTCCAGATTACTTATGAATTATGATTTTTGTACCGAAGTTCGTTCACTGTTGAAAAGAGAAAATATGTGATTTTAAAACTTCAGAAAAGTGTCGAAACAATAAAACAAAGACAAGTGAAATATGTCATATTCTATCAATTATTCAATCTAAAAAAATAATTTTCTGTACAGTATCAAGTACATTTTATGATGGAAAATGTAATTACTGATTATCTAATAATCTATATTATGGACCATTCAATGCCGAATTTCTACATTCAACATGCTCGGCTCTATACACAATTTTAGATATGAAACTGAAATCTTTTATGAATTACTAAAATGTAATATTTTATCTCTGCTCTTTCATTGAAGATTTGCATTTCAATTTTTCTCTCTTACAGTAATCCAGTTTATATTCAAGTAAATGCATTGAAAAATTATTTCCGTATAAGTATAATATTTAATTTATTTGACCATGCAATTTGAAACTAATAGTGCAATAAAAAATTGAGTTTTATACTATCTTATTGAAAAACAGAGGAATTAAAGTTTTGATTTTTAACTTTCTGTTGCAAAATTTCTAAAACAAGAAAGATTTAAATTATTATTATTATCCTGTATAGGATGGGGTAAATTATTTAACGGTTCACGAAAAAATAGTGTTCACTATAAAGATTTCAGACATCGCTGAAATTAATCTTTCCATCAGTTTCATTTTTTTTTCTAAAAAACAAGTTGCCTTTCTGGTATGTATCTTACCGTTCTTTAAAAACATATTTATGATTTATCATAATTAGTATCAGTTTCTTTGCAATCACATATTTTCTCTTGAATCTACTACTACAGGTAACTACTTCTATTGAATAACTTTATTTTATTCTATTGATTAACAGGGAACTACTTCTACTTCTTTTGCAGCACTTCATTATGATTATGAAATCCATCTATTATACTCGGTTCTGTCATAAAAATACATTTTCAGAAAAGCAAGTATAAGTTAGTTTAAAGCAAGTTAGTGTTAGTTTTAGTTAGTATTAGTTAAGTTAGTTTTAGTTAAAAGCAAGTCAGTTGAGTTTTCAAAAAAATGATATTTTATTTCATTAAGAAGCCATACTATGGAAACCTGTTACATTAGACTTATAAGAAGAACTATTATTTTTCATGATAAAGACTGGATTAGCATTCAGGTCGATAGACGGAGTACAAATGAAAATATTTTGTGTAACTGTGATTGGAAATTTCTTTGTAATTCAGTGTAGCTTAGTGTCATTGTGATTTTATATAATAAAAATTAGTAGACATTTCGTAGCTTATTCAATGTATATAGTGATGATGTTTAAGGTACACAATTTTTGTACTAGAAGGTTGTTGTTACAGAGAGAAGACTTACTAATTTAAGTAGTTATTATAGAATGTCTTTCTATGATACGTTTTGCAGCTTAAAAAAATATATATATATATTTATATTATAACTTTCTAAAACAATATATATATATATATATATATATATATATATATATATATATATATAACATAGAGCATATATGATTCTCTCTTAGTGTGAAAGATTGCATTTAAAAATTCTATATTTTATGAAATGAATTTACATTTTATACAGAATCCAAAAATTTTAACTCTTGAAAATTCAGGGTGCTTGATATTTTCAGTTGATGTAGTATACCGCAACATATTTCACGTGCCTTTGAAACCGGTTCAAATGTTTTCAAATAGAAATTACACAGTATTATTGTGGCCTTGGATTAGACTGAAAGTTTTCTTGCATCCAGCTGATTAAAGTCCCATGAATATGTGTCGGAAAATTGAGATTTTTACACATGACTTAATATTTATTAAAGTTTTAAGGACTCAACCTTTCAATTAATTTTTTTCGTATTTTGGTGTAAGAATGAATAAGTTTTGAATTATGTAACCTGAAATATTGAATCATTCAAGCATGTATTCAGTTGTAAATGTTTTATTGTAAATTAATAAATCTTATAGCACCCTTTATTTTTATAACCTGAAGATGCTATAAGATTTATTTTGTTTTATTAATTTAAAAGTAGCCCATGTCAATAAGTGTTTTATGTTTTATTGTATATTTAGTCGATATGATTATATTTATTTTCATTGGTGTAATTTCATTTCACTGATTAATATAACATATTCATGTGAGCCATGAATTTATCTTAATATTCTAAGTCAATTGCATTGGTTCTCCTGTAGCCCAAGTAGAATAGAATGACTGCCTTTATTTTATACCAAGTGAGTGCCCAAGTAACAGAAAAATATTTAAGCTATATTGTAAAAAATATTTGTACAATGTATTTACAATATTGAAAATTATTTAACATTTTATGAACATTGTTTTGAAACAAACTTATATATCAATAAATATTTACAAAACAATATTGTGGAAATACTTTGTAGATATTTTTTAGAGATGGTTTTAATATTGATTTAACATTTAATCAATATGAAAACCATCTTTAAAAAAAATATTGACAAAATATTTCCACAAAATCGTTTCAATATTTTTTGGAAAATATTTATTGTTATAAATGTAAGTTTGTTTCAAAACAATATTTATAAAATGTTGAAAAATAATTTCAAATATTGTTATATATTTGTAAAAAATTGTTTTAAAAATATCAAATGAAAGAAAATTTCATTAAATCTCCTTAAGATGACGTCCTCTTACAGTGCTGGGTAGGGAAGTTGTTGCACTGGCTCTGTTAGAGACATCATCTTACATTGATTAAATTAGATTTTCTTTTGTGCAACTGGCCATTAGGGCTACCTCGCTCAATTTTGGCACTGCATATATGTATAAATTAATTACAGTGACTCTATAATGAGACTTCATAGAGTCATACAGTGACTCAATAAAGACTCTTCATATAACCATAGAGAAACGATAGCATAAGTAGATATCCCAAGGTATAGGGCGTTTATGTCGCAACTCTTACTGTTATCTCAAGCGTAATTCGACAATAATCAACAGTAATCGGCTTGAGATAACAGTAAAAGTTGCGACATAAACGTCCTATACCATGGGATATCTACTTACGCTATTGTTTCTCTATGATATAACTGACTCACAGAATAAAAATTAGAAAATTTTATTGAAGTAGATGGGAATCTAATGAAAGGTAATATAGACTCAGAGTATAAACTAAGCTGATTGCTCAAAGCTCTTACAAAACTATTTGCCCGACATTCTTGAAAACTTACAAAAATAGGCATAAATATTGTAGGACACCCTACAGATGTCTTCTGGATGCAATAATTATAAAATTAGGATATCCACTGGACATCCATCTACATCCAACAGACATCCAAATTCAATCCATGCTAGACTTTTTTGGAAACTGTAGGACATCCTATAGATGTAAGTTTGAAACAAACTTACATGTCTTGTGGATGCCATAATTATGAAATTAGTAAATGCATTGGACATCTACTTATGACCAAATTTGGTCTTGCTTTCTTGACCATTGGGGAACTTGACCATTAAAGATGTTTGTCATAAATACATTTTTCATAATATAGTGAAGATTTGGTTACCATTCCGGTGCAGTTCTTGCCCCGAAACGGTACTCAATTCTAGATTCTGATGAAAAAATTTCAATAAATAAAATGCACATTAGAATTTTAACAACATTTTATTTTCAAATCACAAATTAAACAAACAGTTCATAAGCCTTAGAGAATACACACTGTATTCTATTTGTGTTGATTATGTCAACAAATGCAATAAATAAACACAAGTAAATAAATAAATACAAGTAAACATTGGTAGAAGTAAAAAACAATATTAATAAAAACTTTTAGTACCCTTTTATTAAATACTTTAAAATATTTAACGGTTTAATATTAACATTATTTTAACTTGAAAATGACCAATGAATGAAAGTAGTCACTAAAATATTTTTAAGTTTTTAATAAAAGGGTACTGAAAGTCTTATATTGTTTTTATTTGAATCAAGTATAGTAGCCCATAATTATAAGCGAAGTGATTTTATTGTTACAAGTATTTATTATTGACAAACTATCAACATTTTTTGATAGGCCTATCATAAAAGTAATAAAGATTAGATTCACAACAAAACCCATCCTTTTTTATGAGTAATATGGCTACTACAAAACAAACAATTATGCACTAGAGTGTGCCACTAGACGGGGATGATTGGAAACTAACTTACATGTCTTGTGGATGCCATAATTATGAAATTAGTAAATGCATTGGACATCTACTTATGACCAAATTTGGTCTTGCTTTCTTGACCATTGGGGAACTTGACCATTAAAGATGTTTGTCATAAATACATTTTTCATAATATAGTGAAGATTTGGTTACCATTCCGGTGCAGTTCTTGCCCCGAAACGGTACTCAATTCTAGATTCTGATGAAAAAACTTCAATAAATAAAATGCACATTAGAATTTTAACAACATTTTATTTTCAAATCACAAATTAAACAAACAGTTCATAAGCCTTAGAAAATACACACTGTATTCTATTTGTGTTGATTATGTCAACAAATGCAATAAATAAACACAAGTAAATAAATAAATACAAGTAAACATTGGTAGAAGTAAAAAACAATATTATAAAAACTTTTAATACCCTTTTATTAAATACTTTAAAATATTTAACGGTTTAATATTTAACATTATTTTAACTTGAAAATGACCAATGAATGAAAGTAGTCACTAAAATATTTTTAAGTTTTTAATAAAAGGGTACTGAAAGTCTTATATTGTTTTTATTTGAATCAAGTATAGTAGCCCATAATTATAAGCGAAGTGATTTTATTGTTACAAGTATTTATTATTGACAAACTATCAACATTTTTTGATAGGCCTATCATAAAAGTAATAAAGATTAGATTCACAACAAAACCCATCCTTTTTTATGAAGTAATATGGCTACTACAAAACAAACAAACAATTATGCACTAGAGTGTGCCACTAGACGGGGATGATTGGAAACTAACTACTCAGCGCCAAACTCCATTAAATTCAAATGGCATCAACACATGAACTCAATTTTGTTTTATGTTCTGAAAAACTTACATTTTTAATTATAGAAAAATATGATAAAGAAGTTATTAATATAAGAAACAATATTAGTTTCAAGTGAACTATTAAAAAATATAATAAGTTAATGAAGTGTTTAATATCAAAAACAATATGAGATATCACTTGATTTCATTACATATGAATCTATGAAACAATATAATTTCATCATGATTACAGTACATGAGTAATTTATCATCTTTGAATTTATGGGAAATTTAGCATCAATTGATATTAGCAATTAAATGATATTTTACAATATTCATTATTTTTCAAAATTATTGATACAAAATAAAAAAGAATACAGTGTCTCTATAGACTCGAAGAACTAGTTATTTTCATCCATTACAAAAAAATATATATATAATTACATATATATTTATACACATTTAATATATTCGTCTTTCAGTCTCGAAATTATTTAAACAACAGGTAGTTTCATGATATTTACAAAATATGAAACAAATACACAAACTATATTACAAGATTAAAGTGGATTAAGGACACACGGAAAGCAAAAAATGAAAAAAATATCAATTTTTGAATTTTAGCGCCATCTGATAGAGTATTCTTTTGTGAATTAATCAATGTATAACACTTGATATTTGCATGAATACTTTATATAAAATAAAATCTTCAAAGAATATGATGTCATTCTCCATTTTACCCAATAATTTGTTGAATCACAAAATTTTTCAAAACAATATAACTTTTGGAAGGAATGACCGATTTCCATGATTCTTTTGATATTGTGTTGGCAATACTTTCAGTCATATGTTTTCAAATCTGCCAAATGCCAATGTGTAGCTCGTTTTGTTGGTTAGTTTGTTCTGTTTACAAGATATTGTATGGTTCGCAGCTTTTAGTAGATTTTTGGACGATTTTCGTGAATATTTTTTCTGGTTCTACTATTTATAATCTACGAACTAGTTATCCAACATTATAATGCCAAGAGATTGGCTGAAGATTTTGAAGAAATGCCTGCCCATGATCCTGGGATGTATTAGGTGAGTGAGGAGTTCACTTGAATACATAATATTTGCATCTTGAGCTAATATTGACAAACTGTTTAGTTTTTTGCCTTTCCTGAGAATTTTGATTTTAAGGTACATAAGGAACATTTTCTCAAAAAGTAATAGAGTTATCCTGATGAAATTTTTACACGTTACTGGCCTCTGTACGTTACATATGCTGAGTTATTTCCAGATTGATCCATCCAAAAATAGTTATTTAAAAAAATATTTTCTTGTTGAAAATGTAAGACTAAAAAGGCAAGTTGAGAATTTTTTTTTATTCATTTCCATGGTTAGTACGCTTTTGAAATTAACTCAGCTATTAAAGGAAGTGCCTATAAAAGCATGTTGAAAATTTGAAAGCAATCGGTTGAGTAGTTTTTTAGAAAATGTTCCTTATGTTAACATGGAGTAGGATAGGGATTCCGTGTCCCCTTAAGCGAATCCGAAGCCCTCCGAGCATTCGTGAATCGCTTTGAGAAGGTTGTTCCTTAGCTTCTGACTGTCCTCATAAACAGGCAAGTAAAGTCGATTGAAACTGAAAATTGAAACCAAAACATTAGCACAATGGAATAGACGGCGGCTATAGATTTATTTATGAAAATATACAAGCAAATTTCAAAGGATTTTTCCCAATAATTGATTCCATAACTCATCATGAATGGGAAAATAATGACCGAATCCATTTTTAAAACAGCAAATTGAATTATTGTTACCATAAGAGTGCGATAGCACACTATTTTGTCATTACACCAACATACAGTCAATTATTTAATAAACACATTAATAAGGTTCAGACTATATTGAGCGTCAACTCAATCAGCCAAACGGACAGTTTCCTGTCCTTCCGACTCTAAAAACGCCTGGGAAAATGTTTAGTATGGTCTGGCCCTTTTAGTTTTAGTCAAACTAAGAATAGATATTTTATTTCTTCAACTTTTCAGGCGTTGTTTGTGTTTATTTAAGAATTAAAGCATATCGAATATTGACATATTGCCATTTGAAAGTATAAACTCAACCTCCCCTATTAAAAAATAATTGAACATAATCTTTTAGACAAATTGAAATCTAGCCAATGTGAGATCCTCACTCTGTCCTGGTCTCGACGACGGCATTCAAGCACAAACGAAACACCACCTTTAATAGGGCTGTAATCTTATTTCAGCTTTACAGCTATACTAGAAGAATCCGATACTGTTGTGTTAGTCTCTGTAGACTAGGCTACCATAAAAGGTGGGCCGTCATACTAGAACCGTTTTCGTCCGAACTAGCATCGGCCGAAAATTACCGAACTCGTCTGAACGATCCCCCAACAAAGAAAGGAATAGATGCTCGTCCATTGCAATATAGATTCATACGGCCATCTCCGGGCGATCAATTTTTCGATCCGAATTGAATGGGATTTTCCGGCTTTATCCGGCCGAACTAACTATAGTGAGGTCCAAATTATAATGGCAGTGGATAAGGATAGAATAATAGCGATTCCGATTCTCTGCATTAATTAATTATATTTTTACACTGTCAAGAACATAATTGGCATCGTTCTGGACTTGGAAAAGGATAGTATCACCGGCTTTGTCAAATGATAGACAAGGATAGCAAAACCAAAGTTGATCAAATACTGTCATTATAACGTGGACCTCACTATAGTCGAGCTGAGACAACAAAGTGTTCCTAACCTAAAATTGTTTCACTGTCTTGTTTGTTTTTGTTTTTTTTCAAGTTGCTCTGTTTTATAAAGTTGTAACTATGGACAACGAAAAGTTGATAAGTTTGTTTCAATATCATGTTCCATTGTGTGACAAATGAGAGACAAACGATATCATCGTCGTAAAGTTCAAAGGAATCTGTGCATGAAGATTGCTCAACAAATATGATCTGAAGGCAAGACAATTGTAATGAATAACTAATCTAGTGGATTTTTGTTTATTCAATTTTCAAAATCTCAATATAATCATTGTTTATGAAAAATTTTAGTGGCTATGATAGTAGTTTATTCAATATTCAATAGTTCAGCCAACTACTGAACTAGACGTAAAAGGTACCAATGGACGACCATAATTATTATTCGGCCGAATCAACAGCCGGCAGATTTGTCCGATCCAATGGCCGAACGGATCGGTTGAATACGGTTCCAGTGGACGGTTACCCTAAATTTAAAGCAGTAATGGATAAATTGAAAAAATAGAATGATTTTAATTAAAGAAACAAACGCTACAAATGTTGAATTACCAGGTATGAGCCGAGGGAAGTCTGTCGGTTGACCTCTCATCACGGTGTATCTGCAATTTCTGGTCTCCATTCATACCTTGGAGTGGCACTTTCGACGTGCCGGTCATGAACTGAAGGAACTTTGCCCTTTCAGCTTGGTTGAATTCACGTAGGGCTTTCCAAAACCATTGAATCTATAAACAAATTATTTTTAGACACAGGCTCCATCAACTAATGGAATATCAGACTTTCTTTCCTTGAGTGTTTTCTAAATATCAAACTGTACGAGAAACAAAAGTTCTATAGTGAGGTCCACTTTATAATGGCAGTGGAGAAAGATAAGAGAATAGCGTTGCCGATTTTCTGCCATGCCACTGCCTTCTATAGATAGCTGAAAGCGATATATCTATGATCTGTTCATTCTTGTTAAAAATAAGCAATTATATTTTATATGTCAAGAAAATATATTTCCCAATGATTTAATAATTTACATAATATATTAAGATTAATTATTCTGTTTATCAATTATATCCCTAAATTGTTGAAAAACGATCTGGAAAAGTTGCGGAGCTAGAAAAGGATAGCGCTATGTGCTTTGTAGAATGATAGACAAGGGTGATAACACCAATGTTAATAGAATACTGCCATTATAACGTGGATCTCACTATAGAAGATGATGATAGAACACAAATCGCCAGAAAATTAATTATTGACAAATTTGAATTGAACACAACCTGTGCTGTGACTGTGGACTGTATAACATTGTTAATGAAACAAGTTAACAATAGCATAAACACTCTAGTTTCAATATTATTTACTATATTATAAAGTTTATATTAGAAAGGAAGATATTATAAAGGAGTTTTATATGAAGGAGAGATGAGAACTATCAAAGTGGATCAAGACTACGTAAAGGCCGTGACACACGAGGCGTTTTCTAGTCAGCACAACAGGACAGGACGTTCTCAGATTGTCTGATTCTCGATACGCCAACCCAATCAGCCAATCAGAGAGCTTCCTGTCCTGTCGTACCGTGCCGACTCGTCTGAAAAACGCCTCCTCTGTCTCGGCCCCAAGTGCTAGTTTATTACAAAACAATCCTACTATATTTCTGACAACAGTGTTGGATTTATGATCATCTATAACATAAGAATATATTATATTGAATACCTGAATTGATACAAGAGACTAGCCTTTTCACATAAAATTAATCAGTAACTACTTGCTGATAGCATAAGAAGTTATCCCATGGTATTGACAGTTTATGTTCCAAATTTCACTATTAACTCAAGCCAAGTCATAGTAGTTATTTTTCGTGAAGCTTTGTGACGCTGGTAGTCTCTCATAATGGGCCATATGAATAAAGTTGAGCATTTGCTCATACTTCTAAAATATGGAGCATTTGCTTCATTTTCTATGAATAAACGTGAGCAAAACCTTTTGCTCATGCTCATCAAAAAATTGTTTGAGCATTTGCTCAAAAGTAAAAGCTTTTGCTCAAAATTGTATGAATAAACTAGAGCATTTGCTCAACTTTTGAAGCAAATGCTTCAAAAAAGGTGAGTCTAGTCTAGAGCAGCTTATCACCTTTTGCTCATAGTAAAATGGCTCAACTAATTCGTATGAGGAAGAGGAAACTATACCAGATACGATCACAACCAATAGTTGAGAACTATAAAACTCTTTTTAGATTCAACCATGAGATATATCACCATTATTCCTACAAAAGGATAAATACAAAAGCTACCTGTTATAAAGATAGCCATCACAAAATAGGAAATAGGCATTTAAGAAGATGAGAGTGTAGACGATTATAAGAAGGCTATTGATATTATAAGAATATGCTGAAGATTATTATAGAGATGACATTTTTTCACGCTATTATTTCAAAATTCTAAACTCAACTAACCTAAAACTCTATTCATAAATAGAAAACAGAGCAGACGACGCAAACACAAGCGGTGCACCCTACTTGCATATTATTTAGCGCTTCCGTGAGCTATAAAAACAAAGTAAGGCTACAAAAGTGAATCAGCTGATGAAAAATCTTTAAAATACGTGAGCATTTGCTCCAGAGTTCAGGAGCATAAGGTAAGAGTATAAGGTAAAGCTTATTCATATCAAAATGAGCAAATGCTTTTGCTTCTACCTTTTGCTCATGAGCAAAACCTTATGCTCAATGCTTTTGCTCATGAGCATTTGCTCTGGTTTTATTCATATGGGCCAATGTGCCATTCTTACACACTCTCACCCCAACAAAACAGTAATAATAAGACAGTAGTCTGCTTGAAATTTGGAACGAACATACACGTACATACTACGACATACACTCTTCTATACTAGTATGTTTTCTCCATAGTGATGATATGTCTCCATAGACATTAAATGGTGAAAGGGTTTATAGTTTCTTCATATAGAGTGGTGCAGAGGAAACATATGTTTTTCAAACCGCTAGCACTCGGCGACGGGAGGGGATAATGACCTGGAACAAATGTTGGCAGACGGTCCATAGTATGCCATTTCAGTCGCTATGGAGCATTGCAATGTACAACATCGTGTTCTCTGTCGAGCAGTTTTTTTAGAAGCAATGAATCTATAGTCACAGTACAACGTCTTTTCCGTCAATATTTTATAGTTGGACGTCGAGGTGCAGAGTGTCTGATCGAAATACTGTGATGGAAAATAGACCACCTGGTATTTCCCTTTCAGTTAGTACTCCGGAAAATGTGGATCAAGTCAGAATATTGACGGAAAAGATGTTGTTGCACTGTGACTACAGATTCATTGCTTCTAAAAAACTGCTCGACAGAGAACACACGATGTTGTGCATTCCAACGCTCCATAGTGACTGAAATGGCATAGTATGGGCCATCTGTCAACATTTGTTCCAGGTCAATACCCCCTCCCGTCACTGAGTAACGGGTTTCCTCTGCACCTCCCTCCTGTAGAATAATCATACTAAAATAATCTGCCCTTATACATACACCAAAGTTTACTACATTAGTAGAATATTCTATTGAGTAATGTAAAGGTTTGGTAGACTACAGAGTTTCAGACTAAACGAAGCAAAACATTGGAAAGAATATGAGTATACCTGGAGGGAGCTGGGCTGGTACTTGTGATACTCAGTGTTGGCTCGGAGATCTTCAATGTCAATGTTGGGTAGGCCGGAAATGAGCAATTCAAGTTCCTGTTCGTTGAAAATACTTATCAGTCGGTTGGGAATGATGTCGTAAAATCCTTCGAGGAAAGCATCCAGTCTGAAGCAAAGCGAAATATTACATTTATTCAATACATCTTATCCATTGCACACAATAAACCCTACAATTTCAAACATAAAATAGAAATTACTCCAAATAAGACCCAATGAAAACATACATTATGAAGCCTGTGCATAAAATACACCCCAACATGAAACCTGTTTTTGTTTTTTTATTGGAAATTTATTTTTGATTGTGATTTTTTGTATTTTGATTTCTTTTATGTATATTGTGTTGAATTGAATTAAATTATTGATTGATTATTCAAAGAGAACTTGATCATTTTAATTGTGTGTGTGTAATCAGTAGCCCTAAAAACAGAGGTGAAAATTATTTAAATGTGATTGATTTGTATGAATTTTAATGGTGGAGTTCACAACAATGCTATTTGCATTTATGATATTTTCACTTTGAGCAGTAAAGCACAATGAAGGTCCGAGCAATAAAAAATATCAAATAATAAATGGAGAATACATACATAATTAAATCATTATTACTTGAACAAATAATTTAATAATTGAAAGGATAAGACGTTGATGTTGTCAATACCACTATATTTATTCAAAAATCAATTCATTTTACAAAATCAGATTTCATTGTAACACCTACCACATCTTCAGCTGAACTTATGTTCCATTTCAGGTGAAGCAGGTTACCATGAAACCTGGTTCTGTAATTTGAATTGATTTGAATAAAAATGCAGTGGTATTGACAACATCAACGTATTATTCTTTCAATTATGGAGAAATACTACAACATCTCATACCATACAATCATGATTAATCTATCAATTTGATAGAGAAATATTTGAAAACATTCAAGTGTTTTGGATGTCTTGAGATGTGTACAGATTTACGCGCCGCAAACAAGCGTAGTTCACTTTTCATCAGCTGATTATACCTGTATTTGTACAGATACATATATAAAAATAGATATAGAATGCTGATTAAAAGTGAATTGCTCGTGTTCGCGGCGCGTAAATCTGTACGCACCTTAACAAATAATATTCTTATTAAAACAAGACATGTAGGAACGTATTAAGAAACTGGAATTAAATAGAACTACAATAATTAAAATAAAGATTTGAATAACTCACTGCTTGCGGATGGCTCCAGTCATTTTCATTTGACAAACCAGATGTATGTACTCGAGTTTGTTCTCTTCAGTGACGGGTATTTTTTGTCCATCTGGTTTCAGTTCCCTCACCTCAGTCACTCCAAGTTCTTGCACCTAAATTCAAATTCATATCTTATTTATTCCAATTCACAATCGCAAGAAATGAGATGACAAAAAGACACAGCTCAGCAAGATGAATAATTAATAAGATATGAATCAAGTAATAAATTATACAATTGACAATAATGGTTGAATCACCTTCAACAAAAACAACCAATTGAGAACAATCAAAACCAAATTACTAATATAGCTTTTATGACAGTTATCAAAGACATATTATTAATTTGGGGAGCATCAAGTTATTATTGATAGTTGTATATATATATATATATATATATATATATATATATATATATATATATATATATATATATATATATATATATATATATATATATATATATATATATATATATATATATATATATATATATATATATATATATATATATATATATATATATATATATATATATATATATATATATATATATATATATATATATATATATATATATATATATATATATATATATATATATATATATATATATATATATATATATATATATATATATATATATATATATATATATATATATATATATATATATATATATATATATATATATATATATATATATATATATATATATATATATATATATATATATATATATATATATATATATATATATATATATATATATATATATATATATATATATATATATATATATATATGTGCGTAATGGCCTGTCTATCGCATCGCTCCTACTAGTCTATGCATTCAAATTATGTATTTCAGGAACGCTATCTTATGTATTTTCGGTCGCTGAACACGATTTTTCAACTCTCAAGCCTTAATAATTGATAATTCTCATCATAATATACTAATTATGGTCAAAATTACAAACTTCATCTCATTATCATTATTTATGATTACATTGTAATGATAAACCATCCTGTTAGGAATCCTATATGTGTTTCTCAATCGATAAAAAACTGATATTCCATTAAGAGAGAATAATTATTCGATTTAGTTCAATGATCACTTTGGAATTGCGAAAGTCAAGTAATGGAGTAAGTTAAACAAATAATATAGGCTACCCCATATAGAGCACCGTGTAACAGGAGTAAAATATTTTCTTAATATAAATTTACAGTTGAAACACAAATAATGCCAATTACTCCCATGTTATATGACTAAATATTTGATTACAAAGGAAATACAACTCTAAAGCTGAGTTTACACCAAAGTTATTAAGGAGATGTTAATATAACTTAATCTTTATAGATTCTATTAGATTGAACATAACTTATCATACATATGATAGACATATGTGTTTGCCAAGTTCCGTTCAATCTAATAGAATCTATAAAGATTAAGTTATTAACATTTTGTTACGTGTAAACGCAGCTTTATCAACTGATTTCTGTAACTTATATCTACTCATCTGGCTGAGTTTGACTGATTGTCTTGGGGTGGTACTTGAATGAAAGTGGAATGAGAGATATCTTTGTTGAATTTGAAATATTTGGAGAGAATACTGTTGGAAATCTATTGAGGGGAGATCAGTATAATTAAGGTGTGAGAGCAAGCAATCAATTCAATGAAACAACTACAAGGACTCATGAACGGTTCAAATATGAGAGATTGTCAAAGTATATTTGAAAGAAGTCAGGAGCTATTTGTAGAGTTTTTTTAGAATCAAAATCAATGACTACTTGAAATATTTATGACTGATTATTGTAACATAGTTTAAATTATCTTAAATTGTATTCATGCTCATAAGGATGGACTCTGGTATTGCACATAGAAACTGTTCGAGAAAAGATCCCATAATTTTTTCATTCAATCACACAAACTATGTTATAAAGTCTGTGTCATATCTAGAAAATATAAAAAATACCCATAGAAGTGAAAAATAATTTCCAATAAGAAAACATTAACTCTATACAGTCAATACATTGACTCTCTGTCAAATGAAACCTTGAAAATTTAATAAATGTGACAACCGATCATGCTTTAGAGCAAACCCTCATTAGATCATCCAAAACTGAGTGATTGGAATAGCTAGTTCTTCAAAGGCTTTCCTAAAATGGCTGCTACTACATTAATAAATCTTCCATCAAAGATATTCTGTTCAAGTATGTTGACATCATTATGGATATCACTGGAGACTGTGAAGAAAGTCATCTAATGAAGTAAAACAAGAATAATGAGAGATGAGAATGATTTCCAGAAGCATAATCTTCTCAAGAGAACATAACATTTTTCTTCAAGACTCTGATGGACAACAGAATCTGCATAATGTTATCAATGGTCTGGAAGCAAGTGAAGAAGTGTGTGATTCTCTTTTGAACGTATAGAAAGAAATAGTTATTCGGTCTCCAACGATTTTTATCTGAACATAGTTGTGGCAAATTGTAAAAGTGTATTCTCACCTATAAAAAGAAACAGAGTTCTTTCATTCTCCACGATGCAATCAAACAAAAATCCTAGTCTTAGTTAATTCTAGAACAAAAAGATCTGATCTCTGTATTTTTACTAGGTAGCTGTTTAAAGATAATTCAGCATTGAAGTTTTAGTGCAGCATGCATTTCTACAATAACCGCAATCTCTGTCAACATCTGATGGATATTTGAAAAAAAACTCTTAATCTCACTTGGCCCATGAAATTGTAAGTGAAACTAGTTGTGGATTTGACTAAATCCCTAAATATCGTTGACAAATTCGCATAATGATGACATGGCTCTCCTGAATTCAACTCCTACTTCACTTTTCAAAACTTCAATACGCTGCAAGATTATGGAAACTTTGTGATGAGAAGAGTTATGAAAATTCTCAATAAAGATGGAGTGATACAGGTGGACATAGCTTTTTATGTCTATGGTCTAAAATCAAACAAAGGTAGTGAACATATTAGAAGCAGCAGAGTAAAAGAATCACTCCAATAATATGCTCTCCAAACCATCGAGACTTGATTTCTAAATCTGTGGCAGAGATTTATTAATGTGACATGCAAGAATCTATAAAGGAATTATCCATACGTTAGCTACGTGCAGGAATACATACATTCATTCATTCATTTGTGGATAAAATTACAAATCATATAAATATGTTTGGGAAAGAATAGCAGGCATGGCCCAAAACTATTCGAATCCCAAATTTTGATACTGAATAACTTGTTACCATTTCAAAACAGTCTGAACGGGAATACCATAATGGATGAATCAATCAAAAGTTAGTGAAATATTATTATAATAATACTGTTAGAAATAATATGAATGAATATTTAAATTTTCATTTCATTTTGATTTGACACATATCTATTATTATATTGGATATAATTTCTCAAAAGTCCACGACAAACTGAAGATTCACGAAAGATTAACATTTTCATACTAAACATAATCATTATGATAATGAATGAATGATGAATTCCATTTCCACCATGAAGAACTAAGAAATTCCACAAATATTTCTTGGAAACTAACTGACCACTATATCAAGTAAGTGTGGCCAGTGTGCAATTAATAATATAATTTAGCCTGCAGCGCATCACAATAAATTAATTTGAAATAAAAACAATAGAACATAAACATATATAAATATTAACTTTATTCTATCCTAATATATTTCTTGAAACCCAAGTTTCGTTTATTTCAAACAGTCATTTCTTAGTTTCCTTGCAGAATGAGATGAAGTTTGTAATTTTGACCATAATTAGTATATTATGATGAGAATTATCAATTATTAAGGCTTGAGAGTTGAAAAATCGTGTTCAGCGACCGAAAATACATAAGATAGCGTTCCTGAAATACATAATTTGAATGCATAGACTAGTAGGAGCGATGCGATAGACAGGCCATTACGCGCATTAATCATGGGGGAGGACCGCGCCGCAGCGTAACAGTGCTACTTATCCCCCTCCCACCGCCGCATCTATGATCGTAACCCCCAAACTATATATATCATTGGATTCAGCAAGAAACGGCCTACAACGTTTATTGGGAGCCTTTTCCTCTAAGTCGGCTAATTACTTGAATATTCGAGAAATAACAAAAAGTCCATAATAAAAAATACATTTTTCGAGATATTTTATTTTTTTACGGAAAAACTATGCGGTTTATCGCAAAAAGTATAGGACCACATTGAAAGCCAGTTATGTGTACATAATATTGAGAAAAAATTAAAAGCTGTACTATGAATAGTAACTGCAGGACAGGCGATTTTATAAACGCGCGTTTTTTACAACTTACCCCCCTCCCCCCCAAGCTGTCGACCACCCTGGGACGTGACGACATCGAGTTTCATATTCACTAAAGACCCCCTAACAATAATCCGAAGTCAAATTCTCTGCCTCTCTCATGTATGCTCAATGTAAGCCAGCGCCTGGACTACTAACACTATTATATATTGTCTATAGTATAGACCTTTGAACCATATAATTGGCTTAACCGCAATGAATCAATGAAATCTCAGAAAAGAGTTTCATACCTCTGTGCTGAATGTCAAATCAGATCCAATGCTAGAGATATGGTTTTCCTTCAAGTAGGCGAGACTTTTGTAGAAAGTGAAATCCTCACTCTCCATATCCGTGTACTTGATCGGAATACCCAGAATGTGCTTGTAGAAGGAACGAGTAAAGTAGCAATCGAGAAGTTTGTTGTCATAGATTGCTTTTGCTGCAACGAAGAGAAAAATCCGTTGAGATTTGACAAATATTATGACGTATAAAGTTTGTTTGTTTGTTTTCAATAGCTTCCTACAGACTCTTATCAGAGTGTAGGAATTATCAAGAGTAATAATATTAATAACCGGCAATAAATTATTACCTTCAGAATAAAAGGCAAGTTTGAATGTACAAACATGATTTATTTGAGAAATCTATGACCTACAGCTAAGTGAGCGAGTTTTAAACTTTTGAATCATCTAATCAAGTATTTTGATAGGGCTACTTTAATGTCAATTATAGACAACTACTAGTACTTTTGTTAAATTTTTATACAAAACACTCTTTATGAATAATTATATTTAGCGGTACAAATTGAAATAATTTGCAGATTTATCTGTGTGAACATATGGATAAGCATATGATGAGCCGATTAAAATGACTTACCAATTACCCTTCCTACGAATTTAAAGTAGAGAAGATGGTTCGGGTTGTAGTGCGATGAGGTATTTATAGTGTACGTCACTTTGTCGCCCTCCGATGTAGTGAAAAGTGCATAATCCGAGTTGAAAATCTCCCTCGATATGATCATATACCATTCTCTTAACAGGCCTCCGGCGTCCTGCCCTTCTTCCCCTGAAATACCAATAATTATATTAATGTAGCAACAGTGGAACTCACAATTTTTTAGAGAATTTTGGAGCCCAAGGGAAGACAGAGTACAACTTGATAATAAATACTGAAATCAATACCTTGAGTGCCGTTTACACATCAGTCAAGTTTACTTGAATTCAAGTTTTGTTAAAAATGAATGTATTTTGCCAACTTCAATCCACAACACCAATGTAGACCCTTCTTCAAGTTTTGTAGATGTTGACTTTTGGATTCAACTTGAGATGATAAAAGCTTTACGATAAAATATATGTAATGATAAAGCTTTACATTGGTCAAGTTTCCTTGTCCTTTTTTAACGTTTGAGTTGGATGGGCGATTTTGAAAACTTGAAGTCAAGTTTACTTGAATTCAAATTCTCATAACCTCAAAAGTATATAAATGCGAATTGATACATCATACTTTTTCATGTAGTTGTTTTTTGTTTTATACATTCTACATTGACTGACAACTGTTAGGCCAGTTACAAACAGATAATTCGTTTATTTCACTGCATTTTTACAATTGGTAATACAAATACATACATTAAGCATAATGATTGAACATTACAATTGGTAACACAAATACACACCTTAAGCATAATGATTGAACATAGATAATAATATTAAGCATGCAACAGAAAAAACCACAGTGCATCCCTCTTTAGGCTAAACCTGTGTTGAGGGATGTCTCGCCCTCTAGTTGAGTCAACTTAATTATAATACAATAACAGATAGATTTTTGGACGTATGAGTTTTTGGCGTCCTTATACATTCTATTAGATTAAACAGATGAAGTTTGCCAAGTTCCGTTTAATGTGATAGAAATTATAAGGACGGAAAACTATTGTACGTCCAAAAATCGATGTGTTTGTAACCGGCCTAACAGTTGTCAGTCAATGTAGAATGTATAGAACAACTACATAAAAAAGTATGATGTAGAAGAAGAAAACTTTGACATTAATTTGATTTCTTAATTCACAATTATATACTTTTGAGGTTATGAAAATTTGAATTCAATTCAACTTGACTTCAAGTTTTCAAGATCGCCCATTCAACTCAAACGTCAAGAGGAATTTTGACCAATGTAAACGCAGCGTATTGGCCCAGTGATTGTGCCACCAAAACCAATAATTCAGTTTTATTGGACTGGCCAGTGCCAATTATCATAATTTCAAATCGATCCTACCTTCGAAGACGATGTAGAAGCGTTTCTTCCATTCTTCAGGAGTACAACTGTGCAATTCGTCGAAGGAGTCCTTGAAGATGGATGCCCTATTGACGTTCAAAACGAATTCTTCGCGACGAACCGCCTCGTCAACACGCTCCAGCTCACTGCGGAAGTAACGTCGTTTCACGTCAAAGTCCAACAAGCGGGCATGATTGACCAACACCGAGAAAGGCCCGTCCACAAGTGGCGTGCTGCTCTGGCGCAGAATCTGATTCAGCACTGTACGGTGCGTTTCTGCAAATCACCAGGCATTCACACAATTAATAATTATCTAAATAAATAGATAAATACTCATCATCTAGCATTCATACAATTTAATACTAATCTAAATATTGATGAAAGGTTTGTATAGTGAATATTGATGTTGTGGAACTTTTCCATAATTGAAGAGACTTGAAACGTTGTCACAAAATGCACTATCCAGTAACTCACAGCTGATGATGTGTGAGCACACACGAACGCATGCTCCTGTAGAATAATAACTTTTATTAAAATAAAGTGGATTTTTTTGACAACATTTCAAGTCTCTTCAATTATTGAAGAAAGGGATTGGCTTATACATAGAAGAGACACGAATAACGCATCATCACTTGAATGAACTGTTCAACTTGCAATTCAACAAAGGATGTGATCACATTGAATGCTTTCAACTGTATACTGTATATACTGTTGCCGAATCGGTGAAAAAATATAATTGAATACAAAGATAATCTCGATTATGAAACTGTATCAGGTATCCTCTATGGATAGCAGTGACAAGGCAGAGAATCGGCGACGCTGTTCTATTTTCTTCCACTGCCAATCCAATTTTCAAGCAATCACTTGAAGCTTTGAACTAACAGTTGTAAAATTGATTTTTTGCGAAATATTTTCAATCATAAATACCGGAATGATAGAAAAATGATTTCGAATGAAAAATATCTGGTGTGGAACACTCACACAACTTTCCTTGCTCATATTTGAAACTATGATCAGACTTCTGTATATGTGTATATATAATTGTTTTCAGAGTACTTTTTCTTTGTGTGAATTGTGAAATTCGATGATTTTTTTTAGTCGTCATTTTTTTAAAGTCGTCAGAACAGCTGTTCTACAAATGAAATATCTCAACTATGTGTTCCTTTTATGAACTGCGCTACCTACCTACCTCATGCACGAGAAGGAGGTTACTAAGTCCATTTCCCAAGGATGGGGTGGACCCCCCATTGGTTTCCCAGGAAGGAGACTTATGCCAGTTGATAGAGCTGATAAATAACTATACAGGGTATGAATTTGAAAAAAAATCGGTCAAGTTATTTTTGAGAAAATCATGAAAAACATGGTTTTTTAGCAATTATCCGCCATTTTTCTCAAGAATATTACGGTGCTCCTGCAATTCTCCCAGAAAAAAACTTATGTCATTTGATAAGGCTTATGGATAGCTATCCATGGTATAAATTTGAAGAAAATCGTTAGAGCCGTTTTCGAGAAAACCGTGAAAAACATGGTTTTTTAGTCATTATCCGCCATTTTTCTCAAGAATATTACGGAGCTCATGGAATTTTCTCAGAAATGAGACTCATGCCAGTTGATAGTGCTTATGAATATCTATCTATGGTATGAATTTGAAGAAAATCGTTGGAGCCGTTTTCGAGAAAACCGTGAAAAACATGGCTTTTTAGTCATTATCCGCCATTTTTCTCAAGAATATTACGGAGCTCCTGAAATTTTCCCAGAAATGAGACCCATGCCAGTTGATAGGGCTTATAAATAGCTATCCATGGTATAAATTTGAAAAAAATCGTTAGTGCCGTTTTCGAGAAAAACGTGAAAAACATGTTTTTTTAGTAATTATCCGCCATTTTCTCCGCCATCTTGAATTGAATTTTATTGAATTTCTTATTGTCGGATCCTCATGGTATAAGGACCTTAAGTTTAAAATTTCAAGTCAATCGGTTAATTAGGAATGGAGTTATCGTGTTCACAGACATACACACATACACACACACACACACACACACAGACCAACACCCAAAAATCATGTTTTTGGACTCAAGGGACCTTGAAACGTATAGAAAACATGAAATTGGGGTACCTTAAATTTTTTTGGAAAGCAATACTTTCCTTACCTATGGTAATAGGGCAAGGAAAGTAAAAAAAATTATGAAGTAAATTCACTAATGAATTTCAAGCAAGGAAAACTCTATACTGACTTCAGATATACAGTGATGTATTATATTCGGCCTATATTTGCATTAACACAAGTCCTTACTTCTATTTATATAGCTTTCATTGGATGTTTGAAATCATTATTACAAAGTAATTCATTTATGTATAGCATGTTGGCAACTTTTTAATAAATTGGTGATCTTTTCAGACAATATTCTAGTGTTCTATTAATGTAGACTGATTTATAAATTTAGTTACCGGCAAATTTGAGGAACTTGGATTGGGTAGTTTCGTGTTGTGATGATGGTTCACTCTCCAAGCCATCAGTAGGCAGAGGCGAGAGAGGGGGCGGAGCGGCCAACTCACTCGAGGGGCCAGCACCTCCCTGGCTGCTTGTGGCCTGGCTACTGCCCTGGTTGCTTGTGGCCTGGCTACTGCCCTGACTACAACTGCCTTGCTCGCTTCCTTTGCTGGGTACTGCAGCCTCTGCGCTGCTGGCGTGCACTATAAAGAACGCCTCGACGGCCGGCTGTAAACCAAACAACAAAATTAATTAGTCACAACACAATCAAAATGACAATACAATTAAACACCATTCATAAATTTACAAAATAAATAGTTAATAATATTGAAGCTTCAACAGCCAGCTGTAAACCAAACAACACAATCCAATCAAACACTAGAATACTGTCTAAAAATGTCAAGAATTTATTAAAAAATTGAATACGTTTCAACACCTATGGTGCCGTATCAAGTGTCAAAATTCAAATCTTTAAAATTGAAGAATAGTATTTATAGAGATTTAAAATACAACCAGGTGTCTTAACCTAAAATTTTGAGTTTTTTAATAAATTTGTGATATTTTTAAACAATATTCTAGTGTTTCATCATATATGAATATCACTACATCTCACCAAAAACAGTATCTAATCTAGGCCTCAAGTACTGTAGGCCAAAATGCAATATTTTAATTATGCCTACACTCAAGAGCTAGGTTAACATATAGTTTAAACCATTATTCGGATACCGGCATGCATCAATTAGTCTGGACAATCGGTGCTCTATTGTATTTTATTGTTAGATAAATACTTTATCTACACAAATAAGATAAATCGATTCAGACTCTTCTTCGCACATAGGCACCATAGCCCATGTAAAGAATATTATTTATCTGTATTTTCATTATTATTATTATTCAAACATGTTTGTATCATCATTTAAGAGGAAATAAATGAATTTGAAATACAGACCTGCAAAACGAGACAGGCGTGAGTGTCTTGAGTCTTGTCAAGTTGACACAAACAGTCACTGAGCGAAGTCCACAGATCATCCAGCTTTAGCATTTGGCTGAGAGGTGTAGGAGTATTCCTCCTTCTCTCTCTGCCAGCTCCTTGGCCATCTTCATCAGCTTGCCTGTCATTGCTTCTCGCCTCTTCCTGCAGGAATAACTCCTCATCCTCCTCTTCTTCCTCATCCTCCTCTTCTTCCTCTTCCTCATCATCATCTACAACAACAAATCAGATTTATTTATTCAATGATTCAGAGTTACACACAACTTTCAGAACAGTACCACCATATAGCATGTGAAGATATAGGGCGGCGTTTATATTCCAAATTTCACAGTTAACTCAAGCTGGTAATTCAAGTAGTTATTTTGTGACGCTGGTAGTCTCTTATACTGTGCCGTTCTTACAGTTCTCTCAATCGGCCAAAATAGTTGTAATAGACATTTCTCGACAGTAATCGGCTTGGCTTAACAGTGAAATTTGCAACATTAACTACCTATATCATGGGATATCTTTTTATGTTATCTTTGCTCTATGGTATCACAGGCTTGTAGGCCCAAAACGGTTCCAATTCTAATTTATAGTCCAACAGTCCGAATGTATGTATAGTGAGGTGAGGTCCACCTTATAATGACAGTGGATGAAGACAGCGCTGCCTTCATTAATTATATTTCTACATTGTTGAAAACGGATTTGGCAACGTTGCGGAGCTAGAAAAGGATAGTGCTATCGGTTTTGTCGAATAATAGACAAGAATAGCAACACACCAATATTATAACGTGGATCTCACTATAGGTTGGTTATGTGTGTCACTTGCACGTCATCCAATTCCACACTTCAATTTACAATTTACAACAACCAAAAATGATTTATTTATTCACTCAAAATTCATACACAACACATTACATTCATCTGCATTGAATATTCTATTCAGAGATGTATTTATTTATTTATTTATCCATAAAGTTCCAAGAGGTACTTTCAATATTGGAAAGAGGAACCAGGTGAACGCTTCAATATTCTTCTCCCGAATTGCAGCTGTATCTTACCATTTTCTTCGTCGTCTTTTTTTGCATTTCTTGTTTCAAAAGCGCGAGTTGAACTTCTGATTTGGACAATGACTTTCAAAAGACGCAACATGGAGGCTTGGCTGGATGTTTTTGAGATCAAAGGTCCCATTGCAGACAGTTGAAGATCGAGACCGGTCTTCACCCTCTTTGGAGCGGACACCACTACTGTATCATTCGTAAACCTGAATCAAACAAAACAATACAATTTAATAATAAATACATAGAAAAACACACATACACACGTTTTTTCTTTAGTAACCGATCCTACGTTTTCTAGTCCAAAGAGTTCATCATATAATTTATTTATTTTACAAGTTTACGAAGACTACAGGCAAAGCCCAAAACAGTCTTCATTGATATCAACCACTTAATTAAATCTAATTCATAGCGATAAATAATTGGAGTTGAAGTTAATTGTACTAAATAATACAAAAAGAACACAGTATATATAATGTTTTACAGAAAGAATAAACTATAATGAAACTTAGTATCAGATAAGCAGTAATATGAAATTATTCAGTATCCTAAGCAAGTTTAATCTTTCATGAAATGTTTCATCTTATTTGTGATAATAGAATAAGACTTTAATTGCATTTCTAAAAAGTTGTAATATCCCACCTTAAAAGGCCCCTACGAACCTGAATATAAAATAAAACTCTCCGTTCCAAAGGAACGAAAAAGGCTACAGAAATCAAAATTGAAAATAGCAAAACTGAGAAATTGAAAGAAAATCCTCATTTAAGGATTCAAAGTGTTTCGGATGTTGGAATGAATCCTGGATTCATATTATTATATATTCAAGCTGATCTCCTTATTCATTAGCATTTGAATAAATGCAATATCTCAGTAATTTCCATCTGTGAAATTTTAATTTTTACAAGAAAAAAATTATTGTGATTGAACTTATAAATATTACCGACTCCTCAAGAATCCTTTTCCGACGGTCTTGGTTTCATCATTCTTTTCTTCGTTCTCCGCCTTGCTGGCTTTCCGGTAGGCGATCACTTCTTTCATCAACGTCTTTATTTCTTCGTTGAGTTTCTGTGCCAAACTATTGCAACTGTTAAGCAACATGTTTTGAATCTGCCAACACAATTCAATAACCCAAATTTATTATTTACTTAGCGGTAAATATATCTGATCCTCTGGTATGAGAGCATACACATTCGTAAATGAATACAGTAGTTATTTTAGAGGAAGAACAACATGGAAGATATATGGTAGAGTGGAACCTCTAGAACACAACTAGTTTCAACTCTTCGAGAGCCATTTTCAAGTGTAAATAAAATAAATAACATTGTTTAATTATTACAATTGTTAAAATTAAATAACTTTGTAGTGTTGAAATAAACTGAGGGGATTTTTATAATTATTATTTAATTTGAACTATGTATATCTTCCGGACGATGAGTTTTATTCATTCATCTGGTTGAACATCTCATTATTGGGATGAAAAAACAGGAGTAAGCCCAAAAATTCTCTTCCAGAATTGTGTTTATTGATCAGTCCAAAATGGTGTTATTCATTCAAAGTGCATCACATTTCAATAAAAAAGCCATATAACAACGAATAAACACTTGAAAATATTGGAAAACTTCAACAATTTTGCTACAAATTTATTTACATATTTACAATGATTCACTACTGTACATAATTTTAATGTGATAATTCTTGACCGATATGGCAGTTTGGAAAACTTTTATTTTTATTCATTCATTCTTCAAGTACATGATAGGGAGAGAAAAATGAAGGTAACCTTTTGTGCTATTCCTCTCGAAATAAGTCAAGTCTTGTAGTTGTTCACTTGACAACATTTTCAGTCGTTAACTATTGTCTGAAAGTAGAAAGCGATATGAAAACTTGTTATTACCGGCTCTCTGATTGGCTCGAGTCGAACGGACATGTGGAGCAGAAGTGCGGTGGCATCCTGAATGCCCTCCTCGGTGCAGCAAGTCGATGTGAGCACATCGGCCACAACCGACACATGACGCAAAGTGTCATTGCTCAGGATTCCAAAGCCATCGCCAGCAATCTGCTCCGGTTCTTTGTACACCTGCAAACGGTACAACATTAGCAGCATTCACTTGCCATCAAAGTAATTACTAATATCACCTCTAATTACAGCAATGTGGTCTGGCCCTTGACCACACTTCAATCAAACAATATTTCAGTGCTTTCTGAAAATGGTAGGAATATATATTGCAGAGAAGAAGAGAAGCTGAAATTGTAATGACATTTGAAATTTTCAAAGCCATGAATTAGTATGGAATTGTACTGGACTGGATTGGATTTGTACTGGACTAATGATACTGTACTGGACATTGTAATATGGAATATTTGTAAAATGAATGTTCTTCTTCTTCTTGTTTGGACGCTCTACAGCCCTGGGTTGGCCTTGGCTTGCTGTATGATACGCCCCCAATCTGTTCTCTGATTAATTAAACGTCTCCATCCACAATGGACATTGATATGTCCAAAGCTCCGCCAATTTATGTAGATGCATAACAATATAATTATTATCTATAGTTATTATATTACAAATTGTTTTTTCATATCATATACAGTTCAATAATTATTTTCTTGATCTATATTATGTAAATTCATCTATAATTTTGCTGTATTGTAAGCTATTGTATATAAGTGTATAAGCCAGTATATATTGTAATCTACATAAATAAAGTAATCAATCAATCAATCAATCAATCCACGCATTATGTCCTCCTCAACCTCCTTAACCTTCTTGGTCTTGCTCTCCCACGTGTCCCTTCCATTCTTCCTTCTAACAGCTGTGTAGCATGAATCACATAATACATAATATTGCAATATTATGGACTAGACTACAATACTACTCATCCAAAAACACCAAACATTTTTGAAAATGTATCTTCCCATAAGCAACAGATGCTCTTTTGTATCTTCTTAAAAGCAACGTGTTGCATCCGAAAAGATACACAAGGAGCTTTTGGAGTTACGTGCTTTTAGCACAACACAGCCTATCAGCTGACATTCGTTCTCAATGTTCTTTCCATTGTTGGTGATAAGTTGCAACACTCTCATTCAATGTATAGGGCGCTTCCTCCATCCAGGGATCTAGGTTCTCAGAAGCCTGATTGTGTAGGGCGCTTCCTCCATCCAGGGATCTAGGTTCTCAGAAGCCTGATTGTGTAGGGCGCTTCCTCCATCCAGGGATCTAGGTTCTCAGAAGCCTGATTGTGTAGGGCGCTTCCTCCAAGAAAGTTCTGTAGGGAGCTTCATCCATCTGTACTTTGTACAAAATTACTTCAGACTTGGAGGAATTTGCGGCGCAGAGAAATGGAGAGAGATCAGCCAATTACAGTGATTAATAGTCATAGGTGGAAGCGCAGTTGCCAATTTGTCGATTAGAGTCAGTCGAGTCTGTCATTGCAGAGAGGAAACTTTCCAAGTTTAACATGAGCGCTTGAATACTCACTGGGAATTAGAGAACGCTGGCCGGTACACAACGGTAACATAGCCGCCGTTGTAACCCTGCCGCTGTATGCCTTCTATGCTGCTCATGTACATCCCAAGTAAGAAGTAATTTTGTACAGAGTATGAGGATCTATAGTGAGGTCCACGTTATAATGGCAGTGGAGTTGCTAATTCAACACTGCCATTATAACGTGGACCTCACTATAGGGTCTCTGAAGCATGATGTTTTAGTAAAGCCGTGAATATTAGCGCGCGAACCATACCTTGCCTATATGCCGTTTCAAAGTGACGGTGGCAAAGCTACTGTAATCAGAATTTAAACTGACCTGCAAGGCAGACGAGACAACTGCCAAGAGTCGAAGCAGTTTGTTGAGGAGATGCGAGCTCTTGTTGACTACGGGCGAGGCAAGCATCCTTAACAGTTGGCCGAACGGCGCAGTGTCCAGGACTGGATTGGATTTGTACTGGACTAATGATACTGTACTGGACATTGTAATATGGAATATTTGTAAAATGAATGTTCTTCTTCTTCTTGTTTGGACGCTCTACAGCCCTGGGTTGGCCTTGGCTTGCTGTATGATACGCCCCCAATCTGTTCTCTGATTAATTAAACGTCTCCATCCACAATGGACATTGATATGTCCAAAGCTCCGCCAATTTATGTAGATGCATAACAATATAATTATTATCTATAGTTATTATATTACAAATTGTTTTTTCATATCATATACAGTTCAATAATTATTTTCTTGATCTATATTATGTAAATTCATCTATAATTTTGCTGTATTGTAAGCTATTGTATATAAGTGTATAAGCCAGTATATATTGTAATCTACATAAATAAAGTACTCAATCAATCAATCAATCCACGCATTATGTCCTCCTCAACCTCCTTAACCTTCTTGGTCTTGCTCTCCCACGTGTCCCTTCCATTCTTCCTTCTAACAGCTGTGTAGCATGAATCACATAATACATAATATTGCAATATTATGGACTAGACTACAATACTACTCATCCAAAAACACCAAACATTTTTGAAAATGTATCTTCCCATAAGCAACAGATGCTCTTTTGTATCTTCTTAAAAGCAACGTGTTGCATCCGAAAAGATACACAAGGAGCTTTTGGAGTTACGTGCTTTTAGCACAACACAGCCTATCAGCTGACATTCGTTCTCAATGTTCTTTCCATTGTTGGTGATAAGTTGCAACACTCTCATTCAATGTATAGGGCGCTTCCTCCATCCAGGGATCTAGGTTCTCAGAAGCCTGATTGTGTAGGGCGCTTCCTCCAAGAAAGTTCTGTAGGGAGCTTCATCCATCTGTACTTTGTACAAAATTACTTCAGACTTGGAGGAATTTGCGGCGCAGAGAAATGGAGGGAGATCAGCCAATTACAGTGATTAATAGTCATAGGTGGAAGCGCAGTTGCCAATTTGTCGATTAGAGTCAGTCGAGTCTGTCATTGCAGAGAGGAAACTTTCCAAGTTTAACATGAGCGCTTGAATACTCACTGGGAATTAGAGAACGCTGGCCGGTACACAACGGTAACATAGCCGCCGTTGTAACCCTGCCGCTGTATGCCTTCTATGCTGCTCATGTACATCCCAAGTAAGAAGTAATTTTGTACAGAGTATGAGGATCTATAGTGAGGTCCACGTTATAATGGCAGTGGAGTTGCTAATTCAACACTGCCATTATAACGTGGACCTCACTATAGGGTCTCTGAAGCATGATGTTTTAGTAAAGCCGTGAATATTAGCGCGCGAACCATACCTTGCCTATATGCCGTTTCAAAGTGACGGTGGCAAAGCTACTGTAATCAGAATTTAAACTGACCTGCAAGGCAGACGAGACAACTGCCAAGAGTCGAAGCAGTTTGTTGAGGAGATGCGAGCTCTTGTTGACTACGGGCGAGGCAAGCATCCTTAACAGTTGGCCGAACGGCGCAGTGTCCAGGCTGGTGTGCTCGATTTGCTGCTTGATCTGCATGTTCTTTGGTGTGCTCTTGCCTTTCTTCGAGTTGAAAGACGCGTCCAGTCTGACTAGAATTTCCCAGAAGGTGGTGCCGTCCTTCTTCTTATTTGCGTCGCTGCTACTGCTGTTAGTCGTGGTAGCCTGCACTTTCGGCACAAACGAGACCGGGAAGGTCTTGGCCAGCGAGATCAACAGCTCCAGACAGTGTCTGCAACAACAATTATTATATTCATCTATAATTGTATTACAACATTGTATAAGGCTCAGCTCACACTTACGCTACTCAAGTCGAGAAGGGACTGCGACACTAGTCTCTTCTCGACGCAGCATGTGTTTTCAAATGGTACACACAGGCCAGTCGATTCTAGTCCCCGCGACCTCGTGACTCTGAGACTAAGTCGAGCGTCGACTCGACATGTTGGTCGAGCCTCGACTTGACTTGCGTAGTACCAAGCATTTTTTTATGAAAGTGAGGTTATGTTTGATGAAAGTGATGTTTTATCATTTCAGATAAGACAATAATAAGAAATAGATAAGACAATATATTCATAATAATTATTATAAAATTTGTTACATGCTAAGTAGTGACGAATTAGATATTATATTTTTATCAAGTAAGGTTAGAAAATGGAGTAGCATGGAACTGAAGTAGTGACAATGAGCAAAAAAGTCGTAAGGTCGAGAGACTAGAGTATCCTCGACTGGAGTCGTACGATTTGAGTCGAGGTAGGCTCAACTCACACTTACGCGACCAAGTCGAGAAGAGACTGCGACTCTAGTCTCTTCTCCATGTAGCATGTGTTTTCAAATGGTGACGTCGCGGAGACTAGAATCGACTGGTCTGAGTGTCACCATTTGAAAACACATGCTGCGTCGAGAAGAGACTAGAGTCGCAGTCTCTAGTCGACTTGAGTCGCGTAAGTGTGAGTTGAGCCTTAAAGTCCAGATGATATATTCAAGCAATGTGAGACCACACATGGAAATTAATGAGAAATCGCATTCATTCAAATACTAATCAATTAATTATTATTAAACGAAAATCCCAATTAAATGCTGCAAATCACCCTGAAGACTTCTGCTACCGCAAATATTGCCAACAGGGTTATCAGTTAGCAGGGGTAATGTGGATTTTCGTTTAATATTATTCAAGGTGAGACCTACACTAACTAAAATATCATACACATGTAGTTGAACAACATATCTGTATTCAAAATTACATCCAAGAAATCTTACTCCTTAAGGAGCGTACATACTTGTGTGTCACGAACACGCACACTTCGCTATTTATCAGCTGATGGTTGAGCATATTTTATCTGTATTTGTAGAGAAAAAAAACAGGAGGAAGTACAATGTTGTGATACCGACCAACTATCTATAATCCAACAATAATCTATATTAGTAATTTGATTTGAATTATACAGACCTGTACACAAATGGAGCAGCCTGCTGATTTATGGTAATGGTGCCAGTCCTTCTGCCAGGGATCTTGTTGACATGGAACACTGTGGCCCGACATCCGAGGGCAGCGTCCATGCTGATATTCAACCATGTACTGGCTGATTCCATTCGTGTCCAACTGTCCAACAAAACACGTTCATTAAATATGTTTTATTATTTATAATAACATCAATTTATACGATCAAACACATTACAGTATTGGAAAGAAAAACAGGCGTTAGCCCAAAACCTCTCTTCCTAAGAGTATCATCACATTTATCTATTTATTCTTTTCATACAAAGATAGAAAAAAAACAATGACTTGAAATGTTTCTATCATTGCTTCTATTTTGACCGCGACAAATCCGGGTGCCACTTGAAGAATGATCAACTAATGTTCTATGACATTGTTATTTTTCCGGCATACAATGGGGAAAGACTCACAGAAAGCTGTACAGTAAGCACACAAATAATTAGTTGTCGGAGAGACAGGTTGACGGCGACCCTCAAGGAAACCTGACTAATGTAAACGCAGTGTATTGGCCCAGTGATTGTGTGTATGTGTAGGACTTGACTCTCTCTCCAACTGATCTCTGAATTTTGGAAGGAAAGTATGACGTACCATTATGATCCAGTCTCGCGTAGGTGCGTGATAGCAGAGATTTCTGAAGACGCGATGCAGTCTGACAGTGTTGAGAGTGGTATCCTCGATGAATAGCAGGATGAGCAGACAGCAGATGCTCTCGTAGTCGAGGATTGGTCTGCCGCCCCCTCGAGGACCTACACACAAACGATAAAACATTATCAAACAGAGCCTAATTAAACATTCAACTATAAACGTGTTTGTAGAGGATAATTAATAGGACCAAGAAGAGATAGTAGCGTTCTTGGGGGTTGTATTGAACAGGAAATAAACCTAACCTGATTAAACAGAGCTTACTTAAACATTCAACAATATTGTGATTGTTGTTTGCATGTATTCTTTTTTATTAATTTGTGTTAAACTTGTATGTGGATAAATAAATTGAATTGAATAAACGTGTTTGTAGAGGATAATGAATTGGACCAAGAAGAGATAGTAGCGTTCTTGGGGGTTGTATTGAACAGAAATAAACCTAACCTGATTAAACAGAGCTTACTTAAACATTCAACAATATTGTGATTGTTGTTTGCATGTATTCTTTTTTATTAATTTGTGTTAAACTTGTATGTGAATAAATAAATTGAATTGAATAAAGGTGTTTGTAGAGCATAATGAATTGGACCAAGAAGAGATAGTAGCGTTCTTGGGGGTTGTATTGAACAGAAATAAACCTAACCTGATTAAACAGAGCTTACTTAAACATTCAACAATATTGTGATTGTTGTTTGCATGTATTCTTTTTTATTAATTTGTGTTAAACTTGTATGTGAATAAATAAATTGAATTGAATAAAGGTGTTTGTAGAGCATAATGAATTGGACCAAGAAGAGATAGTAGCGTTCTTGGGGGTTGTATTGAACAGAAATAAACCTAACCTGATTAAACAGAGCTTACTTAAACATTCAACAATATTGTGATTGTTGTTTGCATGTATTCTTTTTTATTAATTTGTGTTAAACTTGTATGTGAATAAATAAATTGAATTGAATAAAGGTGTTTGTAGAGCATAATGAATTGGACCAAGAAGAGATAGTAGCGTTCTTGGGGGTTGTATTGAACAGAAATAAACCTAACCTGATTAAACAGAGCTTACTTAAACATTCAACAATATTGTGATTGTTGTTTGCATGTATTCTTTTTTATTAATTTGTGTTAAACTTGTATGTGAATAAATAAATTGAATTGAATAAAGGTGTTTGTAGAGCATAATGAATTGGACCAAGAAGAGATAGTAGCGTTCTTGGGGGTTGTATTGAACAGAAATAAACCTAACCTGATTAAACAGAGCTTACTTAAACATTCAACAATATTGTGATTGTTGTTTGCATGTATTCTTTTTTATTAATTTGTGTTAAACTTGTATGTGAATAAATAAATTGAATTGAATAAAGGTGTTTGTAGAGCATAATGAATTGGACCAAGAAGAGATAGTAGCGTTCTTGGGGGTTGTATTGAACAGAAATAAACCTAACCTGATTAAACAGAGCTTACTTAAACATTCAACAATATTGTGATTGTTGTTTGCATGTATTCTTTTTTATTAATTTGTGTTAAACTTGTATGTGAATAAATAAATTGAATTGAATAAAGGTGTTTGTAGAGCATAATGAATTGGACCAAGAAGAGATAGTAGCGTTCTTGGGGGTTGTATTGAACAGAAATAAACCTAACCTGATTAAACAGAGCTTACTTAAACATTCAACAATATTGTGATTGTTGTTTGCATGTATTCTTTTTTATTAATTTGTGTTAAACTTGTATGTGAATAAATAAATTGAATTGAATAAAGGTGTTTGTAGAGCATAATGAATTGGACCAAGAAGAGATAGTAGCGTTCTTGGGGGTTGTATTGAACAGAAATAAACCTAACCTGATTAAACAGAGCTTACTTAAACATTCAACAATATTGTGATTGTTGTTTGCATGTATTCTTTTTTATTAATTTGTGTTAAACTTGTATGTGAATAAATAAATTGAATTGAATAAAGGTGTTTGTAGAGCATAATGAATTGGACCAAGAAGAGATAGTAGCGTTCTTGGGGGTTGTATTGAACAGAAATAAACCTAACCTGATTAAACAGAGCTTACTTAAACATTCAACAATATTGTGATTGTTGTTTGCATGTATTCTTTTTTATTAATTTGTGTTAAACTTGTATGTGAATAAATAAATTGAATTGAATAAAGGTGTTTGTAGAGCATAATGAATTGGACCAAGAAGAGATAGTAGCGTTCTTGGGGGTTGTATTGAACAGAAATAAACCTAACCTGATTAAACAGAGCTTACTTAAACATTCAACAATATTGTGATTGTTGTTTGCATGTATTCTTTTTTATTAATTTGTGTTAAACTGTGTCAGCACCCTCATTGCTCTTCTCCATTATCGAAAGCAACGACTGCAACAACGTTACAAGACCATGATGAGTTGAAAAAGCTTGGAGAGGGCTCTAGTAATTTCTATAATAGTTTTTTGCCATCCGACCTACGGTCATCAACAATATCAAGAAATATGAAAAAAGTGCAACTAAATTTGGTTAATATTTTTTATTAAAAAAACAACTCCAACGAGTACAACGGGTTGGCACACAGAACTTGAAAAAGAAACTTTTTGTACCGAGCAATTGGAAGCATTTTTATGGACTCTGGCAACTTACAGAAAATCGAAGATACAAAAACCTAGCCTCAAAAAATGTTTTGTTTGAAGCCTTTCGCTGTGATGACACAACAATGTATGATGACATGTGAGTAGACATGTGTGGTTAGCCTTACCCACTTACAGATCGCATAAGTTGATTTTCCAGCCAACTTCTGATCCCATTGCCCATAATAAGTTCTAAACTCCTCAGCCGTATACATGCACACATATCTTCAGTAAGGCTAGCTACACACACATAGATTTTTGTTTGTACAATATTTTGTCGTCCTTATAAATTCTATTAGATTAAACAGATGATGTCAAACAGCTGATGTTTGTCAAGTTCAGTTTAATCTGATAGAATTCATTAGGACGGCAAAATATCGTACGAACAAAAATCGATGTGTTTTTAACTGGCTCAAGTGTGTGATCGTATTAAATGCGGACAAGTGCAAGTGCACGTCAGTCAATGTAGAATGTATAAAACAACTACATGAGAAATTTAATTTGATGTAGAAGAAAGTATGATAAGAAGAAGAAAACTTTGACATTAATTTGATTTCCTTATCAAATGACTTTTGAGGTCATGAATATATTTGAATTCAAGTAAACTTGACTTTTTTCAAAATTTTCTTCAAAAACTTGAAAGTTTTCAAAATCGCCCATTCAACTCAAACGTTAAAAGAAATGTCAAGGAAACTTGACCAATGTAAACGCAGTGTATTGGCCCAGTGATTGTGTGTATGTGTAGGACTTGACTCTCTCTCCAACTGATCTCTGAATTTTGGAAGGAAAGTATGACGTACCATTATGATCCAGTCTCGCGTAGGTGCGTGATAGCAGAGATTTCTGAAGACGCGATTCAGACTGATAGTGTTGAGAGGGGTATCGTCGATGAATAGCAGGATGAGCAGACAGCAGATGCTCTCGTAGTCGAGGATTGGTCTGCCGCCCCCTCGAGGACCTACACACAAACGATAAAACATTATCAAACAGAGCCTAATTAAACATTCAACTATAAACGTGTTTGTAGAGGATAATGAATTGGACCAAGAAGAGATAGTAGCGTTCTTGGGGGTTGTATTGAACAGAAATAAACCTAACCTGATTAAACAGAGCTTACTTAAACATTCAACAATATTGTGATTGTTGTTTGCATGTATTCTTTTTTATTAATTTGTGTTAAACTTGTATGTGAATAAATAAATTGAATTGAATTGAATAAAGGTGTTTGTAGAGCATAATGAATTGGACCAAGAAGAAATAGTAGCGTTTTGGGGGTTGTATTGGACAGGAAATAAACCTAAACTAATTTAATCAAACAAAGCCTAATGAAACATTCAACAATAAACGTGTTTGTAGAGGATAATGAATTGGGCCAAGAAGAGATAGTAGCGTTCTTGGGGGTTATATTGGAATGGAAGTTAACCAAACCTGACCTAATCAAAGAGTTTGTTCCAAATTTCACTGTTAACTCAAGCCGATAGTCCTAGTAGTTATTTTTCGTGAAGCTATGTGACGCTGGTAGTCTCTAATACTGAGATGTTCGTACACTCTCACCCCAACAAAACAGTTATAATCGACAGTAATTGGCTCGAGATAACAAAAATTGGCTTGCAATTTGGAACAGAAACGACCAATACCATGGGATTATCTTCTTACACTATCTTTTCTCTATGCTCATATATATTTATAGGAAAATGTGTTGGTAATGAAAATGTTGAATGATAAAACCCACCTCTTAGTCCCGCAGCTCTCAGAAGAGAAGACAGGTCCTTGGTTCCAGTTACATGTCTGACAAAGCGATCATGCATCTGTCGATTAACATAATAAAACATATAAACACAAGAAACATATCAAAACAAATTATTCAAACATAATAAAACATATAAACACAAGAAACATATTAAAACAAATTATTCAAACATAATAAAACATATAAACACAAGAAACATTTTAAAACAAATTATTTAATGATAGGTACCAACATATTAGCATGTAAAAAAAAGCCGAACTCCCAACCAATCCTTTACACATTTCAAAACATTGACAGACAAAACCTTTTGTAATAAAACATCAACATAAATGCAATAAACATAATATTGTTATGGATGAGGCCTGTAGAAGGATGGCAGGAGGCGAGGGGTTTGTAGTAAACAACACAGAGGAGGCAAGGGGGGCTTCTGGATCATTCCCGTGAGTTCATCTTGGTGCAGGGAGACGTCGACCAATGACAAGCGCGTTCCAGAACCTTCGAAACACTGTGATTGGTCGGGCGTGTTCGACACCTCCAGATCCTTCTCGAAAGTTCTGTTGCCTATATAAATGGCGCGTGTTGCAGTCGGCGACTACAGTGGTATTGCTCGTTTCTTCTCTTATCGTGATAAAGTGATAACAGACTTTTGTACTAGCTTATAGGTGACAGTTATTTATATTAGTTAACGTAAGCATGTGATAATTCTGAGTAATTTATTAGCTAGTTATCAGTTTATAGTTGTTTCTAGTTCACCTCCGTGTGTTATAGTGTTGTAAGTAATAAATCTAATCAGTATAGATCGCCCAAAGTGTTTTATTAGTGTAGAAACCTGTAAAAATATTATTTAATATATAAACATAATGTTTTATTAGGCTACCCAGCAATCCTGGTCAGAATATTTTATTTAGTTTTGTCACCCGATCATCTGGATTGAACGTTTCACAGTTTATTGTTGTAGCGTATTGAAGTCAACAATAAGACAAGCGCGCGATCATCTTGCGAACATAATTATTGCGAACCTCTAAGCAAAAGATCTTCGCATCCCTGGTGGGGTAATGTTGCTGAGAACTAGCAACCAATATGTGGGGGTGGTTCTAATGGTCCCAGAAATAAGTCACATGGAATTATTCAGCTGTTCACATGGGCATTATTCATTCATTCACACAATACTGCACAGTATTCAGCTGTGGGGTGTACTAGTCCCAGGGCAGTACAGCGCAAAGTTGTTGCTGATGTTCTCCACGTTGTTCCACAGAGTTTTTGCAGAATATTATTCCTAGCTTTCAGTTTCTCAGCAACATTATGAAAGTGATTTTTGTAGAACAGAGTGTGGTGAAGCGTCACACCAAGGTACTTAGGAAAGAAACTATGCTGCAATTGCGTGTTGTCAAACCTCACATCCAGTTTTACCCTAGCCTCCCTATTATTCATGTAAGGATGTAGCCTCCACTTGTGTAAATAAACTGAAAGGGAAAATGAGGCCCTTTGAATCCACTACTGAATGGGCTTGTCTCATATTGAGACGTGGAGCGAGCCTACTAGACTAGTTAATATCATATGATCATATTAGAATGTCCACATTGAGATGTAAACATTATAATATGATCATATGATATTAAATCGTCTAGCAGACTAGTGTTACGTCACGTCGCATCTTAACATACGGCTAGCCTTAAATGCCATCTCGGGGTATGGCTTCTATAGCATAATTCAGAGCCTGTTACTTTTAAAGAACATCATGTGTATTAATAGTGATTTAATAGGCCTCAACTTGCCTCTAGCCCTCTCTTCAATTTATTCATCGGCCCTCAATCATGTTCAAAAATCAATCATTCACTTTCAAATGAAAATGTCAGCATATGGTAAAGCATCATTGTACAACCTATCTTAATTAAAAACAATTTCGAAGATTCTATCATGCAGAAAAAAGATGTTGAGAGTCATTTGTAGATTGAGATCAAGGGACTCATGTAAAGCATTTTTCAAGGACCTTAACATACTTACACTTCCTTCCATTTACATTCAACAGCTGGTAGTTTTTGTTAAAGTAAAAATCAATAAATTCCTATTTGTACAGACATTCATCAATATAATACTCGAAATAGAAACATCAATGCATTTCCAATTCATAGATATGTAGCATTTGAAAAAGCTCCGTTTTATTCTGGAATGAGACTATATAATAGGCTGCCAACCGCCATTCGAAATATTGAATCAACAATTCCATTCAAACAGGCAGTCAAAAAAATGTTAATAGAGAAAACCATATACACAATCACAGAGTTAAAGATTACAATCACTCAGTGACAGAGCAGGCTACAATGATTACACTATCTTTTTATTTTTTGATTGTATAGAATTAGTACTGACAAATTACCTATCAAATGGGATTATTCCCAAAACATTGTTGTATTGCAATGATTATTAAATAAAATAAAATAATACGAGTTACTACCTCGAATAATGCAGCTGGATACATAGGTTCGTTGGGATTGGCTGCAGCGGCCGCTTGGCGTTGCTGCTCCAAACTCTGTTGAGCGGGCACTTCGGCTTGGATGTTTGGAGGCAGAGCGTTGGGGAAGTCGGCGTTCACTTCCAGAGTGGCCAAACTTGCCGCACCGCTGGTGGCCGCTTCTCCCGCGCCATTGCTACTGCGTGCGCTCATTCGTTGCAATCTGCAACATCATTCAATTGTTATATATTTTGCAAAACCATTCAATTCTAGATAGAAAAAGAGTAGAAGAGTGTTTATGAGTTCAGTTTGTGGCTTCAACTTTGTCGAAACAACCACTTTTTGAAGAAAGCTTTTTCAAAATTTCAATCTGTACACAGCTTTAGATGTGATTAAACCTAGATGCGGTTGCATTTTTACAGTTAGAGTCAGAAATTCCCTGATAAAGGGTGGAGTGTACAAGGTATCCCTGTGCAGCTAGTGATAATGCGCAAGAATGTATAGATTTAATAGAATAATGATAATGAGATATTATTATAAGACTTGTGGAGTGTACAAGGTATCCCTGTGCAGCTAGTGATAATGCGCAAGAATGTATAGATTTAATAGAATAATGATAATGAGATATTATTATAAGACTTGTTATGTTTTCAGTAGCATATGTTACACTTTTTTATTGATGTTCTATTTACCTGTGACAGGTACCTTGGCTTGATGGTTGGGAGGGAGGATCATTATAAGCTTGGCTTGATGGTTGGGAGGGAGGATCATCAGGCGGGTCCGAAGAGTCGATGGGCGACGGCTGATAGCTGTGAACGATCGGCATCGAGTACTCATCGTCAACTCTTGCTCCGTCGGTTCTGATCTCCACAGAAGGTAAGTCTTGGTCGAAACTGGGAGCGAAAGTGACCAGAGCCTCGTATGATCCGTAGGGCTGTTCGGCCGAGCTTGGGGGCTGAGGCAGGGGCTGGTCGTTGGGCCTGGGCCAGGTGCGGATGGCCGAGTGCACAATGTTGTCCGCACTCCTTTCGCTGACAAACGGGGCTGCGGCTGCCAAGCAATGGATAGCATCTCTGTTTCTGGCTAGCTGAGCATGATCGATTACTCTGCTTGGACCTGCAGATCCAGAGCTTGCGCTCGCACTTGCGCTAGGCCATCTTGTCTCAGCCACAGGGCCGGCCGATGACGGTTCGAAAATATCCATGGAAGTGACTCTGGAATGGTCGTTATCTGTCAACAATCATTGAAAAATATGTCACACTTTGCCATTCAAATTCATTCATTTTCCATAAAACTGATTACATATTAATAAAATAAATATAATCTATAAGAACAAAACCATATGAAGCGTTTTTCAGGTGTTTTTACACTATCAGCGGATGAGTAGACAGAGCAGAAATCTCTCCGATTGCCTGATTATCAGCTGATTGTGTTGAATCAGCTGAAATCGTTGAGCTTCCTGCCCTGTCGACTCGTCCGCCGCCAGTGCAGAAACGCCTTAAAAACGCTACATATGACTCAATCAATCGAAGGACAAGCCTATACAAGTGTCCTAGTTATCTTTGATCAAAATAATTTATAGCTGCTATACAACCTGATATCCTGTGGAATACAATTAAACACTTTGGTCCTGAATGTAGGAATGAATATATTAAACAATGTAGGCCCAAATATGGAACCCTGAGGCTCCGCTTATCTAGCGAGAGGTTTCACAGGGTTCCATAATACCCCATATAACCAAGAAAGATAGAAATAAACACAACAAAAAATAAGCAATAACAGCCGAGGTAGCTCCGAGCTCACTAGTCATATTATAGTCACTCAATATTACTAAATTAATATAATTAGCCTTATTGGATCATCTTGGAACAAGTGGAATTCTCACTGATTCAACAATATAATTAGATACCTAGAGCAATGAATAATCAGATAACTTACGACTCGAGGAGGAGCTTGCTTTTTTATCTTCTTCTCTTTCCTTTCGCTTTTGTTCAATGTATATTTTTATGTTTTCCTCACATTTGGCCACATCCTCAGCGCGATATTTCAGCACCACATTTGTAATATCGTATCCAACAACTGAAAAAGAATTGAAAAGGGTCTATTAATTTTGGTGGGAAGGTGAGTCACACATTTATAAGTCAAACAAATTTAATCGTATCATGGTTTGGTCATTAAAATATCGAAAGCATACTTTTAATCTACTGCACTAAACAAAGAAAAACTTAAAGGCTTGTTGTTTTAACCAAAATAAACGTTTCACTATTAATAAATTGTAGCTTAAAGAAAATTGGAATGAACTGAACTATCAAAATTGTTTTTATGGAGGTCAAGTTTACGAGCAAGTCCTAACTTCACCACAATAAACACATTTCATATATTAAGATGCAATTAATATACTAAAAAAGGAATAATAGTTGCTCCCTTCTCACTCATTTTTTATAATTTATAGTTCGTAAAAAGTTCAAGAATTTACCTACAGGTCCACGTTATAATGACAGTATTTGATTAACTTTGGTGTTGCTATCAAAGCAGTTAGCGCTATCCTTCTCTAGTTCCGCAAAATTGCCAGATCAATTTAAAGAAAGGTAGAAATATAATCAATTAACAGAATATTCAATGTCAATTATAAAAATGTATTATTGAGGTATTAAATAATATATTTCTTGGAGAATGAAATGTAATAGATTATTTTAAACATTAAATATAACATCAGATATACCAGTGATACTTGATGACAAGGTAATGCTGTTCTCCTATCCTTCTCCACTGTCAGTATAACGTAGACATCACTATAAGCTAATACTGAACGAAGAATATTTGTGTTTTATGAATCTTAATTTTCGCTTCATCAAAGGAGAATGTAAAGATTGAAAAAATGATGAAAATTGGACTGACCAGTGGCGGCATCTGCCTCGGAGTCTCCGTCAAGCAGTTTGGACTCTTCATTCCACCAGTGCATGGAGGTTGGCACACTCTTCAAAGTGGCAGGAAGACTAGGCCCACAAAGGTCAACTGATTGGTCCTGTAAAATAACAACATTATACATGTACCAAATCAATAAATCAATCTCCATTCCAAATGTCAATACGGTAGGTCAGCTTTACAATAGCTATTCTCACTTATTTGGATTATCTATATATTATATCAAATGAATGCTTGTTTGTATGTTTGTTTGTTCCCTATAGACGTTAAGGCTGTGCAAAGGCTAAAAATAAACTTTCTACTGGTCATATTTTTCAAAGTTTTTCGATTTGTATATCATCAAGCTATCAAAATGAAAAAGTTTTCTCAGGAAAACATTTTTTTCCGATCATTACTTTTTGAGATATGAGCGCCTGAAGTTTAAATTTTTGGGACAGAACATTTCAAATTCGGTAAGATATAAATCCATGAGATTTAGAGGATGGATTCTTCATGATATTGTTGATCTAGTAAAACAAAAATTTTCTGAAAATATAAATTTTTGAAAAAGTTATTCAATTTACCAAAAATAACTCAACTAAAAGTCATTTTTGGTTATTTTTAGTAAATTGAATAACTACCTATTTCAAAAATTGATATTTTCAGAAATTCTTTGTTTTACTAGATCAACAATACCATGAAGAATCTATCCTCTAAATCTCATGAATTTATCTCTTACCGAATTTGAAATGTCCTGTCCCAAAAATTTAATCTTCAGGCGCTCATATCTCAAAAAGTAATGATCAGAAAAAAATGTTTTCCTGAGAAAACTTTTTCATTTTGATAGCTTGATGATATATTTGAGAAATATCACGAGTAGAAAGTTTATTTTTAGCACTAAAATTAACAGCTGTAATAAACAGATAAATTGTGTACTGGTAATTATTACGGTAGTTTGGAGTTGAAGTTTAGTTGATTGGCACCAGCTGTAGATAATGGTTCCTTAGAAGACTTGACAAAAAATAATATTATCACTCCCCTATCATTGGTCTCCCCCAAGGGAGCGTTCTGGCGCCGTTGTACACAAATGACCAGCCCATCACGACCAATGCTTTCCATTTTGTGTATGCCGATGATCTGGCTATATTGGTCAGAGACAGTTCTTTCCAACGAGTGGAACTGATACTGACACGTGCATTGAAGGAGATGTCAGCCTATTACAAGGAGAGCCACCTCAAGCCAAACCTAGGGAAAACGCAGGCATGTGCCTTCCACCTAATTGGAAGGGAGCCTAGGAGGAGACTGAACCACAGACAGGAAAGTATCAATCAAACGCCTATCCAACCATGTCGCCAATACTTGAGTGCACCAACACCACGTCACATGACTGCGCCATCTTGTTACAAATTAAAATTACCGCTATCCGGGTCTTTTGATTGGGTCGCGGCACTGAACGAGACCGATTGACCCGGATCAGTAAAGTGATCCCATCTATACTCTCTGCTTCTCTGTTGGGGAATACGCCTGTCCTGACTGGTGCCGATCGGCCCACGCAAACAAGGTTGACACATCCCTTAATGAGAAGTGCCGTACTGCAACTGCATGGTTGCATGAGACCAACGCCCATCGACAAACTGTACAAGGCAGCAGGAATGAACACTCCCAAGATCACAAGAGCCAACCATGAATACTTGGAGAGGTCCAAACAAACTTTTGATGAGAGACATGTGATGTACGGTCAGCTGGAACCATCGCGCAGCAGACTCAATTCAAGGAAAAGTTTCATGAGGGAGCCCCCAGGCTGGTACCCTATCCAGGAACCTGAAATCACTGGAACCAGTCTGCGATGTTCGAGAAACACGCGTTTGTCGCTTAGTGCGTAAATCTAATACACAAACACAACATACAAGGTAACACAACAAATTTTACATGACAATAATAATTGTACCATCTGGCCACGGTTGCGTCGCGGCGCATTGTCCTCTCCATTATCTCCTTCCTCTCTATTCAAATTCATTTATTTGCCATAAAATAATACAGATTGATAAAATAAATATTCTAACTTACAAAATGGCACTACCGGCAAAGAAAACTTGTGCGCCGGCAGTGAGTTCGAACAACTAGGTACAGCAAACATGTCAATAGAAAGAAAAAGAGCTTATTCAAACCACTAGAATAACTAAAATTATGGAAACCAGGTCACATCTCAAAACTTACAAACGATAAGACAAAGTAACAAAATCACAAGCAAATGACAAACTTAAAAAGACCAATTCAAGGAAGCCATGACAAATTGTTTTTTAAATTTATAACACAAGAATGAAACACTACATAATGGATATAGATAGTTTAAAATAAACATTTATCCTAATCCAATCCAGTATAAGATTCATTATGGATTTTTTAATTCTATTAATAATGAATTCAGTTGGGACTTTATTTATAAACAAGTAACACTGATATTCAAACTGACGTCTACATACACTTAAGCTAGTAGAGTCAATATCGTAGGAGTTATCATCGTAGTCGGCATTCCCATCATTGCCGTCATTAGCGTCTTCCTCCTCATTGTCGGATCTCATTGCACTGCGATGGTCCATGTTTTCTTCATCCCCTGAGCCTGACATGGACAGTGCGTTAGTACTCTCTGATGTGCTTGTGCCTGAAACATATCATTCAAGCATTACAATAATCTTTAATAATAAAATAAAGGAAAGAATTGTCTTATACACGTACGGGATAGGAAATTCACGGACATTTCCTGGTCCTTACAGTTTTCTCGTCATGCGCTAACTAGATTCAATGAGAAGTCTGAGAACAGTTTCTATTCACAACTTTTTGATCTTTGGAATATGGGCTATGTTGAAACAGGCCAAGTTCAGTCATTTGTTGTTGTTTAATCATTTACATATTATTTGCTGATAGTGATATCGTAGATTACTTGGCCGTGAATGTCTCTTACAGGGTTTGCATGTCTCGGCTAACGCCTCGACTGAGAATATCATGCTTGCCCGACAAACGGCAACTTCCCGGCCTCATGAAGTAAATAGCTATTTACACCTTAGCTGACTAAATGTGATTGTTCATTATTTTGCAGTCGTTGCTATCAATAATGGTAAAGTGGCTAACGTCTCGACTGGAAACATCATGCTCTAGCAATTACTCCGGACACGAAAAAGTAAGTTAGCCATGTTTATTTACCTGGTTGGTCCCTCGCGGCTGCAGCGGCCTCAGCGGTCGCTTGTCGGGTCTTGACGCGATTCGTATTCTGATCGGACGGCGGACAGCTCATGATGCGGGAAAGTGTCTCAAGCGGCTTCAGAGCGGCGAATATTGTGTATGGCAACTTAGGACTGGACAAATCCAGTGAGTGCGAAATTCGTGCCAGGTCTATTACGATATTTTTCTTCACCATGAAGCGCTCCATATTATTCACGCTGCAAAACAAAATCAAGTTTATTAGCTCTATTTAATGACATCAACAACAACAAAAGTCATATAATAACTTGAAAAATTGTCTACAGCAATGGCCTTCAGGCCAACTGCCATCAGTGGAGGAGTTGAATGAATATTACAAACGTCAAGTTGGAGGTTTAAGAGGAACATATTTTCTTGTTGTATAAATTTGACAAATCCATAATTATACCCCTTTTGAAGTAAGTCATTGGATGAAATGGACCTATTGAGTACTTCAAACTATCAAGTAGGCTTTTTGTCTAGTTGAGAAGTTGATATTGTGGTAATTATTCATATTAAATAAAAATACTAAGAAATTGTGAAAAATCACAGATTTATTGATACTGCTTACTCATTTACATATTATTTGCTGATAGTGTAGCAAAAATATCGTAGATTACTTGGCCGTGAATGTCTCTTGCAGGGCTTGCATGTCTCGGCTAACGCCTCGACTGAGAACATCATGCTTGCCCGGCAAACAGAGATTGACAATGGTGTAACAACCGAAACCGGTCTTTCTAAGTATCAATAAATCTGTGGTTTTTGACAATTTCTTTGTATTTTTATTAAATACTAATACTAGTCGGATTTACATCAGTCAAGATTACTTGAATTCGGGTTTTTGTAACGTTTGAGTTGATTTTGAAAACTTGGAAGTCGAGCTTACTAGAATTCAGGTTCAACCTCAAAAGTATATAATTATGAAGTAAAAAAACAATAAATTTCAAAGTTTTATTCGTTATCACACTTTTCTGTTTAGTTAATTCTATACATTCTTCATTGACTGACAACTGTTTTATCTCATTTTCCCGATGGTAGGTTGTTTTGTCATTCAAGATTCAAGTTGAATCCAGAAGTCAAACATGTTCAACATCTAAAAGACTTGAAGAAGGGATAGTGGATTCAAGTTTCTGAACTTGTACACGTGACTTCAAGTTTGCGACATACATTTATTTTATACAAAATTTAAATTCAAGTAGAGTTGACTAATGTAAACGCCCCTTCATGATTGATATTTCGACGATTTGTGACAACATCAGGGAATTGAAGAAGTTTTGGGCAATAGCCTCTTTTTCTTTTCCGACTATTGTATTGTTTGCTCTATCCAATGATGAGCTTCCTCACCTATATTGAATGCTCAGCTGCATCGATGAACTCAACGGTGTGCTGATGAGTGGAACTGGGGGACAATTTTCAATCATAATTGTCACGATTCCCACCAAATCAACTACATGCTGATGCTTTCTGTCACTTTCTTTCATTGCCAATGCCCTGTTCAGAGCGGATTTCACCTAAATAGAAAACAAACACAGATTAGAAATACATAAAAATACGTACAAATGAAACTCATCGTAAACCGACTAAAATAGTAATAAATTTATTAAAATACAATAACCTTAGGGTACAAACACACTGAAGGCGGAGCGGAGCGGGGCGTGGCGTGGTCAGAGCGTTAATGATACACACAGGAAGCGTCTGAGCGTCAAGCGTCTAGAAGAGTACAAGAGTAGACCAGCCTGGCACTCGCACTGTGACGCTCCAAAAACAAACCAGCTAGTTCCAAAGTTTGACGCCACGCTCCGCTCCGCTCTGCGAGTAGACGCTTCCAGTGTGTTGCAGCTCATTACTTAACATGATATTGTTCACAACGCCACGCTTCGCTCCACTTTCAGTGTGTTTGTACCCTTATAATTATAGCCGTACTCTATTCAGTTTCAAAAATAGACCATTTTTATTAATTCGCTCTTATTCATTTTATCAAGTTATTAATACGTTAACAGTGAAAGTAGAAGATGATATATGATTCCAATTGCAAAGAGTCAGGAATAGGCCAGTCGGTTTAAATGTCGTTGATTGATATGTTTAATTTAGTTTGATACATGGCTAAGTGGTTGATTGATATGTTCACCTCATCAACCAGAGTCATTTGAGCGTCTGGCGAGTGGTTGCAGGAGGCCACGGCTGCTATGAGTCCTCTGGCCAGGTTGGGGCGTTCAGTATCGGTCATTCCCTCTTCTTGGATCAACAAGTTGTCGAGTATGTACGCAATTGCCGTACAATCCTTAAACAAACAAATAATTTGACTTTATTTACCCACTTGTATAAGTTTGCTTAAAATTGGTATGATTTTATTAGATACACAGTTCTTGCAGGGTGTCATTCATATGTGCGATATCTCAAACGTGCGAGAATCAGTTGTACAGGAGTATCTCAGATGTGCGGAATTCCATGTGGTCCCCTTTGCTTTGAGGATATAGTATCATATATACGCTTGATACCCTATCATATTCTGGATTGTTACTGTATGTTGAACAAAACATTTAAAATAATATGAACATATTGCCGTTTAGAATATTCAAAACTTTACCTTTAAAAGCTAGATGAACAGAGCCTAATTTGCGTGGGTGTAGCTGACTAGACTCGCTGTGTATGAGCCTGCTATGCTGTGACAATGTACAAACTGAATAAGGGCACAACGTCCCACTTATTTTAGTTTGTCTGGAATAGATCTGAAATATCTCAGATCATCTCTAGCAACATCATAGTTTGCTTAACAATGGAAAGATCCATTAGATGCACAGTTATAGCAACATCTCACATCATTAAATACTACATGTACACGGAAAAACTTACCTCTTTAACAGCAGAGTTTTTATGTCCGGAAAAACTATACTCCGTAATCAACAATGCAATAGTGTTGTATGAGCGCACAGCATCGCTCAGGATTTTCAGAATACATGACTTGGACATCAGTGGAACTTTGTTCTTCTGCAAAAGAAAAGAAATGAATATGAAATTAGTGAAATGCTATGCTTGTTATAGGCCTATATTAATTTCAGTAGTTCATGTTTACAGTTTTTCAAGTTTTTAATTGGACACTTGCAGAGTACGGGTTACCTACCAGTAAAAAATGAACAAGAATGAAGTGATAGATGTTAAGAATGAACCACATTCTAGGTGGGTTGCAAACTCACGAATTGAGAAATTGTCGACTAAATATTTACCTTTCGGCCAGTCATTTGAGTGAAATCTTCAATGTTGTTGCTAGTCGGATGTGGAGGTAGTTGGATGTGGTGGTCATGTTCATCAAAGCCGTTCACGATATTTGCCAAGTGGTTCATCATATGGCGCTGATGGCTGTGCGCCTCCATTGGATTCAAATTTGCAAATGTACGTTCGCCTGAAAACCAAATGTCAGTATTACAACAACCCATAAATATAATAAACTATCGGGATTACTAGCAGTCAGTTAAAGCTCGAAACAAAAAAATAATTGTTCCAATCAAGTTGACGGCTCAAATGTAAGTTTTTTAGAAGTAGAATAGCATTTGACATAATTTCATGTTTGTAATCTACATGACTATTGTCAATGCTAAGTGCTGGTTGCACAAAAGCCGGTTAAATTTTAATCGTGATTAATCACACGAGAACCAATCAGAGAAGCCGTCTTATCAAAAAAGCCTTCTATGATTGGTTCTCGTGGAATTAATCACGTTTAAAATTTAACCGGCTTTTGTGCAACCGGGCCTTACTGTCGTATAGCCTGTGGCAAATAATATGAATTGAATTTGACTTACTGGGAGATGTTGGGGCCCCAGATGGCGCTGGTTCATCTGGATCTTTTTCTTCAATCTCAACCACGAGAGCATTGAGCAAATCATAAACAGTCCTTCTGGTACTGTCATCGACCTCCCTACTCGAAGGCTTTTTCTTTCTCTTATTTGTGTAAATCTGTAGGGATTTCATTAGAAGGCGCACCTCTTTGGGATCCGCAGCTGAAACAATACAACATAGCATCACATTAATGAAACCAGAACAAATAAATTCGTGTATCACATGATGTTATCTAAGCAGGTTACCAAAAACATAACTTATATAATGTTTCCTAAGCAGGTACTGGGCTTCAAAGCTATCCTGGAGAGACCACGTGATTGCAGTCTGAACCTGATAGTCAACAGTCACCTTCCTACTGAGGAAATTGAAGTAAAGCAATTTCATAAACCTTATGGAACCAATTCATCAGCCGGATTTATTTTAAGCGCTTACAATGAGGTATGTCCTGATACTTTGGGTTCATGCGGCGGATGTGCTATCAAATTACTCACAGAAGTTTCGAGTTTATGATGATGTATTATAAGTGTTCTATGTGCACTCCTTTTGAGGCTCGGACGACATCTAGACAAATTCATCCAAGACTGTTCGCAAGATGTCTTCTCGGACGCTACAGTCCATCTGCATCATTTATCCTGGTTTTTAGCTTCTCAATATCAAGTACTAAGGGAGGAACAACGTTGAAGATCGTGTTTATGTTCCTCCCTTAGCACTTGAAATTGAGAAGCTAAAAACCAGGATAAATGATGCAGTAGCTACAGTCCAAGAAGACATATTGCGAACAGTCTGGGATGAATTTGGCTACCGTCTAGATGTCGTTTGAGCCTCAAAAGGAGGGCACTTGGAACACTTATAAATACATCATCATAAACTTGATACTTCTTTGAGTAATTTGATGTAAAATTGGTTTGTGTGCACAATTATTTAAAATAAATATAACTGTTTAAAATTGGGTCATTCTTTTTGAAATATCCGGTATAAATGTGAGGCACTCAATTTTTATTTAATAGAGAAATGAAATAATAAAACTCACCTTTCCTTACACAGGCTTCGTGATCGACACGCAAAATGTTTTCGGACACTTTCTTGAAAGCGTGCATGTCACGACATACAGCCGCACTGCACTCACGTAGGATGAAATTCAGTTCCTTGTACGATGACGGGATATTGGGCAGAGTCTTTGCTCTCAACACCTGAAAATAAAGTTATTTTAGAATAAAAAATGATCAAGTTTTGCAGCATGAATCTGCTTTAACATTGGTCAAGTTAACAAATATTTTTTAACGTTCGAGTTGACTGGGCGATTTTTAAAACTTCAAGTCAAGTTTACTTTGATTCAATTTTTCGTAACCTCAAAAGTATATTATAATTTGAAGTAAAACATGTAATTAATCTTAAAGTTTTCTTCTTCATCTACACCATACTTTTTTAGTTGTTTTTACACATTGACTGACAACTGTTTTTCTCATTTCACCATTATTTGTAGGTTGGATTGTACGTTGCTCAAGATGAATCCAAAAGTAAATTATGATCGACATCTAAAAAACTTGAAGAGTCTACATTGGTATGATGAATTCAAGTTTCTGTTCTATAATGTAATAAATATTAGAGTTGAAACCCCCACATTCATTTATAAACACTCTGTACATGGAGATTGCAGTATAAATTTTTTGATCACTTGGACACTGACAATGAAATTCTCACAATAAAATAACAAACTGCAATAAATGATGTCTAAAAGTAAATGACCTTCTCGAAAGCAACTTGCAATGTTGCTGGTTCTTCCAAAATGTGTCGGATGAGTATGGTCGCCAGGGTTTCAAAGCCAATAAATGGCGTTGCACTTTTGAGACTTAGTAGAGTCTTGACCACATCATTTTCGGCGACAAATTGTGCGAATTTGAAGTCGCGTGAGAAGCGGACGCACAACACCAGTGCCGCCTGAATAGTTTCTTTGTTGTCGGTACATTTCAGAAGGGTCACTGCCGCACTGCAACACAACATCACATCATTAATAAGTGTCGACAGTTATATCCATTGTTATTGTGTATTAGCTGATACAACACTTGCAATAGTATAAGCTCTAGTAAATAAGATTATATGTCTCATTTCAGTATTTTGGGCAGTCTCTATGCCGGTTTGTTTCTTGAATAAAGCTTTTTAAGAAGCATATCACGTGTTCAGTTCACTTGACTGACGATAGTGAAAATTCATGACAAGTAGAATTGGTCTGGAAAATAGATGCCTCGTGGCAGTCGGGATCTGCAATTATCTACAACAGTTAAAAGGGCCCGGCTCTACTCCTTGACAAGGACACCATTGTCAAGGACGAGTTCTGTAAGTTTCATCATGATTATTTAATCATCTAATTAAAAATGTAAATTCAGTATTATTGGCTCTACTGTAATTTCTACAATAATTACAATACATGGCATAATTAAAATGAATTGAATCGACTATTATAATGAACTCACTTCATTATGGTTTGGATGTGCCTCTCGGGAATGCCCTCGACGGGTTTTGTGTTGCCCAGGTGTGCAAAAAAGCAATCGTCGGAGGATTCAAGTTGGCTTGGCTCACCAACAAACAAGATTGGCCCATTAACGTCGTCTATAGAGGGCTCATGTTTCTTCTGCTTGTGTGCGTTTTTGGGTGTTATGTAACTCCTCATTATGGGACGAGTCTCGCCCGTCTCTTCATTTGTCTGCAAAACAAACCAACAATTACGGGAGACGAAGCGCCACTACAATACAAAAAATCTTCAATAAAAAAAATTCTTTTAAAAATATAATCATGAAATAATAAATATTCTAGCAAAACCAGAACAATATTTAACAATATTTTATTGTTCAATTGCAAAACAATGCGACGTTTACCAAAAACTCATGTTTTCTCAATTATTTTGTATTTATTTACTGAAAAGGTACAGTATGTGAGAGCAAGAATGAGACCCCATTATTCCTCTCATAACACACAAATTATACAATGCAAAATAAATTTAAGCTAAAATCTAAATAAAAATCATTAGCCTGGATAAAAAAGAAAATATATTGAAAATGTACAGTATGTGAGAGCATGAAGAAGACACCATTATTCCTCTTATAACACACAAAAATACTATGTAAAATAAATTGAAGCTTAAACCTAAAAAATCATAAGCCTGAATAAAGATGATATTAGATAAGCTTAGATCCGAATGGAAGAGAAATGATAGGATACGAGGGTCGTCTTTTTTCGCGATTTGGCAACCCTATATAATAATAAACATAACTTGAAAATTAACATCCTAAATTGAAAAGAGATACAAAATAAATAGTGAATACACCTACATAGGTAGTTGGATAATACTAAAAGATGTGTGTTTCATGCCTCTTTTAGGAGAGCTCTTGTTGAAGGAAGGTGCACCTCATTAGGTTATTGCAAATTAAGGTTAGGGAGGAAGGATCTAACTAAGGTAATGGAAATTATTACCTTTACCCACTAACACCAAGCTATTTAAACACTGAACACTATGCTACGGTTCATCTTTCATGTTTTATAAGCGTACTCGAGTGAATGGCAAATACCTCTTGACAACAATGGGGTTTTAACCAAAAATGAATCATTTTTCAATGATTTCATCGTTTTAAATTAGTATTATTCAATAAAGTACTGTAGTTATAAATATTCAATTAATGCATCAATGTCTTGTATAAAATTCAGTATTGAATGTTCTTTGTTAAGGAAATAAAAAAACTAAGGGTGTGATCACATTGGATGTGTGTATGTGCAAGTGCACGCTTGGTTATGCATGACCAACCAGTTATGCACATGATAAACAAAATGTGGAAATAGCAATAGGAACACTTACAATGAACGCATGCACGTACTGGTTGCGTTCAGTGTGAGCATCTACATGCAAATCACAACGTGCTTGTATGCTTCTAACAGATTTTGTTTTTCTGCTGATGCATGATCTGACCTTATAAACCGACTTCCTATTGAAAACCTTCTACAGATATCATACCAAGGGCTTGAAGAGAAGAGAAGAAATTATTGATAGTAAGATTGCATTATTTAAAGTGGTAATTAATTGTTATTTCAATTGTAATAACAATTAGCAACGTTTGACTGTCTCACCTGCATCATGTTTGTGAACACCATCGTGTAGTTGCGTTGATTGTGGAGCAATTTACAGAATTTTCTGCCTGCCCAATAAGCCGAGTCTACAGCTTTATTGTACTGGCCTTGGTAGCAGTTCCATCTGCCAGAGCCCAGATCAAACCATTTCCATTCATCGACAGTTAGCTGAGATAAAATAATATTATATGAAATTAAATGATATAAAACTATTTACCAGCGACTATGTCCGTCATAATACGAAAATGTCGTTCCATAATGGAAATGAACTTTATTCTGCCTTTGAGTAATACAACAGTTGAATACAATCATCGTTTCAGAATTATACTAGCAGCAATTTTTTCATAGAAAGTCACTAATCAAGTTACACTATTTTTCATAACCCTGTAAATGGCAGGAAAAGGCTGAAATTTTTTCCAGGTTTAGTGGTAGTGCTGTAAAATTTTCATTTAACATTTTTTCGGCAGCTAAAGTATCTTGACATTTGGCTATGCTACGCTGAAATACGTCCCATCTCCAAATGTTGAATCCAAGCTACGAATCCGTCCTAATATTGGGAGATAGGTTTTCCGAGACGTATTTCAGCGAAGCGTTAAGAGACCCTGACGAGCTACCACTTACTCCTACCACCAAATGAAAAATTGGTAGTGTTAACAGTTTTTCAACGGGAAAGAATGAAAGTGCAACTGAAATTCACCGCAAGTTGTGTTATTGTATGGCTGATTTCAACATTAGGAGAGTGGCTAATGAATTGAGAGTTGCCGGCCTGAAAGCAGAGTTGACTTAGGCGTTGCAACCTTCGGTCTGCTAGTGCTATCTGGTTGCGGGTTCGAATCCCGCCGAATCCCATCGAATAGGTATGGACGTATGATCATCTCATAATTCACCCTCGCACTTCCCATTACCCACGCACAAGGTGAAAGCTCATGTGGGCATCACCGCAATAAAAAAAAGTTTGTGAAGCTTCAGGCCAAGGTCTGTGTCGGACATCTTCAACAATGTTTGGGACACGTGGAGTGAATGGACGGCCACTTCGTTGTTCGATGTCTTATGTGATTCTTCCTTCAAAAGAGGATTGGAGCAATTCTCAAAATTGGAACAATCGTCACCATACACACTACACAACTCTGAGTGAATTTCAGTGGCGCTTCAATTCTTTCCCAATAAAAAACGGATTTGACAGCGCATTTCGTTTTAAATCAGCTGATGTAGCTATGCTTATTATATCTGTATTCATACAGGAACAGTAAAATACAGATATAAACAGCTGATGAAAAGCAAAATGCGCGTGTTCGTGGCGCTGAAGTCTGTACGCAGCTTTACATACAACACTTACTACTAAGTACTGTAGGATGAACTAACTTAGAATGACCAAGTACCAGAATGCAACGTTTTAATTACGTCTACACTCAAGAGCTAGGATAAAATCGTGTCAAAATCGATTATCTGGACACTACCATAGATCAATTAGTCCGGATAATCGGTGCTCTACTGTACATCATCATCAAAAAATATAATACAATTATTTGTAATTTAATAATGATAATGAAAAGAAATGGAATTTATAATTACATCGTGCATTGTGCTTTTGCGTCTGGTGGTCAAAGAGACCTTCTCCATCAAATCGAGAAGTTGCAAAATGGATGCCATCCATCTTGGTGTGGTCATGTGCTTATATTTTGCCATCACCTCAGTCCCTCGGCATAGAAGTTTGACAAGGTTGTCTATCATATGACTCGAGTGCGCAATCTCCGCACACGGCTGTTTGATCTCCTGTTCGAAAATATAAAACCATCTACTTTAAAACTTTTCTTTTGTTTTCATAAGGAATCAAAAACGTTTTGGATAGAATTGAATTTGAACTACACTATATATTATTTCCCACAAGACAACTATGACAATTCCCCAGTCAATAGACTGTGGCGAAGAATAAACTAATCTATGACATTGTGTAATATTGCTCATTAATTTTTATGATATTTCCATTGTAAAATAACAATATCCTGAGATGAGATACATTGCAAGAATGATTCCACTGTGAGCCAAAGATTGATACATTTCTCTAAAGGTGCGTACAGATATACGCGCCTCCAACACGCTCCGCACTCGCTCCGATCATGAACGTTACGGGAGATGTTAGCTCTTCTCGCATTGCACTCTTGCTCCCCGGTCGATCATCAATCAATCTGCTCGAGTGACGTTCGATTGCAGAGCAGAGCGAAAGTCTGTACGCACCTTTATACTGACACTATGAGTTCCTAAAAATGTCCAGAGAGTCCATGTTATAATGTCAGTAATTGATTAACATTGGTGTTGCTATCCTTGTCTATCATTCGACAAAGCAGATAGTGCCATCCGTTTCTAGCTCTGCAACGATGCAAGATCGTTTTCCAACAATGTAGAAATATTACAAAGAAAATATTTGATCACGATTAAAAATGAAAATTTATTACAGTCATTGGAAAATAAAAATATACTTCCTTAACAAATCAAAGATAATTTTTAACTAGAATGAACAGTTAATATCACATGAAATATATCGGTATCAGCTAGCCTTTATAGAAGGCAGTGGCAAGGCAGAGGATAGGCTTCTACTTTTCTCCACTGCCATTATAACGTGGACTTCACTATAAAATTGTTTACCGAGCATGGCCTCTACGATATTTTTGTTATTCAAGTAATTCAACGCGATATACTCAAGAAAATAATTGCAATAAATATAAACATAATTTCTTTCTCCTGCGAGCTGTATATTATAATACTTGATTCAATAAATTAATATGATATCAATAATGTTCATTTAATATTTAGAATGGGCTTTTTCAATAGAAGCCAATATGTCAAATAGATTAATGTGAAAAACTACTGTAAACTCTTCAAATATCAAATCAACGTTAACTCACTAGAAAATGTTCAACATACCTGGAAGATCAGTTTGTACAGAGCAATCACTGAATATACGTGCAAGGAATCCGGCGCGCTGAAATGGTCTGAGTCCTCAATGTTCATGAGGTCAATAAGGTCAATAAGGTGTGCAACTCTTGCATTTACCTGCAATAAAAAACAACCAAACCATAACTCCGACTTGTTAGAAACTAGTCTCGATATTTGAACCCAATCTCATAGAACTGTGTATAAGATGAGCGATCCATTTCGCCAATTAACTAGGAGGCTGAGCCATACTAAACAAAGCCTTCAAAAACGATTTTTTTCAGAATATGTTGAGTATAAAGAGGGGACCATTATTATGTATAAATCAAATTGATTTATACAAGTGAACGTAAACAGAACTAAATAACGTCCAGCTGTGAAACTTACTAGGTATTGTCAAAAGATAGTGTGGCATGAGTAGCCCGCATGCACACACACACACACACACACACACACACACACACACAACGATTTTTGTTTTATGCCGTCCTTATGAATTATATCAGATTTAACAGAACTTGACAAACATCATCTGTTTAATCTCATGGATTCAATAAGGACGGCAAAATATCATACAAACAAAAATCGATGTGTGTGTGTAGCTAGCATAGCTTGAGCGAGGTCCTCAGGTGATATAGCGTATTAATACGCAAGCTATGAACAGTTCACACTGAAACATATGTTCTCATTCTTTTTGTATTTGATTACAGTTTGAGCTACGGTAGAGTTATTGTTAAGCTCAAAGCGCATTCGCTGCCCGACATACGGAGCAATGGCTACGTTGGAAACCAATCAGTGGGGACGCGTATGAAGCAGCATTTTTCTTAGATACTCCTGTATAATCGAGATAAATTGCATTCATTTTTATTAGAATAATTTTTCAAACACATCAAGCACATCCATATATTATTAAGTTAAGAATTCAAATTAATATGTACGGGATAGGAAATACACATTGACGCATTATCCAATCTGAATTACTGAAGTGATTGACTTTAAATGTGGGATGGATATAGGCTTATTTTCATTGCTATTAATCAATTAATTCTAATTTAATAATTCAAATCAATTTATTCAATTTGTGATTCATATTTTATGCTCAACCAAACAGAGCTTTCTCCAAGTGAATCTGTAGAGCATCATGAATCAAGCATTGTGGGTTGGAGACCTGTCAAACTCGTTCTTATTTGCTGAGAATTTCAACTCTGATGAATATTATCCAAGTAATGATTGATAATTATATTGATTAATTACCTGAAATGAATAGTAATCTATTACTCACAATGTTGCTGAGAGATTCGAGAATACTGTAAGTGTACTCTTCGCCATTACGCAGCATGTTAACCTTGATCAGCTGGGCAGAGTGGTAAATTATGTCGTTCTGAGCATAGTCTGGGATGTCCTCCAACATACCAACGCAGGTCTCCACAAGGTTAAAACGAAAGTTGTCTATCAAGGTCTGCATATCATCAGCAGACTCAAGTTCTGCTATGCGATTTGGAGCCTAAAAATAAAATAACAAAGCTCAATTATAGACTAGCTATGGACAGATTCTACACACTGAATGCCTGTTGCATGAGAAAATAAAAACTAAAAATATTAGTAGTCAGCTACGAAATTACTAGAATATTTGCTTGTACTTTCTTATGCAACAGGGCCCTGGTTGTTCAAAATAGAATGTATCAAAATGAAACCATATCTTGGTTCATCAAACAACTGCTCAGATTTGGGATTCACAGGACAAACAGCATTACAGTAGAACAACAATCTTCCACTAAAAGGTAAAAGTCAAAAACATTTTAAATCGCTTATCAAATATTCTCAAGCGGTATTTAGTTACATTGGAAGTAAAAATCTGTTATGATCAGCTGATCTATGGCGGCAGCAGCAATTCATAATCGAATCAAGTTATTTTATCAGTGATGCCCATATTTCTGAACCTTTGGTGGGACAGCATTTCAAGGGGTAAAAGAATCATAGTTAGTTCTCACTTTATTTGTAAGACAAAAGGTTACTCCTTGTGAGCTTCCTTCATTATTCTAGTGAACAATTGAAAATAAAGAAACGAAATTACAATCAAAATAAAAACTTACAGTTACAAGATTAGTGGAATATGAAGAAAAATTATTCAAATCACACAAATATTCAATAAAAACGTATATACGCTAATGAATTGAAAAACTCAATTTTGATTGTTAGACTAAAATATTAATATAAAAAATGACGAAGCAATGATTCAATTATCAAAGTTCAGTAAAGAGAACACAATTAAACATTTACACATCACTAAATTAGATTGTTCAAACATTTACAAAAACCTGCACAAGACAATCATAAGATGTTCAGGTGCCCAGCGAAACGGTTAAAACACATTTGAAGTCTGTGGCACGGTTGCACAAAAGCCGGTTAAATTTTAACAGTGATTATTCTCACGAGAACCAATCAGAGAAGGCCTTTTTGATAAGATGGCTTCTCTGATTGGTTCTCTGTGTCAATTTAAGACCAAATGAGTCCTAAATTTTATTTCGTTCACTTAAATTTGTGATAGAAGAAGCTGAAAGCCCAAATCAAACGCAAGAAGCAGGAAGCCAACTAATAACTCCTTTTGCAATGTTGGTGAGGATGATTCGAATTATACACTGAGATAATATATATGTAATTTATGATATAATATACATACAGTTTAATCACAATATTCCTCATTTTGGGTTTACTTTTATAAGCGCCATTATCCCCAAGCCCCGTCAGCCAGTTATTGAGCCAGTATGCATTACTGAATAAAAAGACCAGATATTATCCAGCCACAATTTATTGAAAAATCGAGTTACCGGTTTCTGTTGTTAGACCATTATAGATCTCTGGTTAACCAAAGAAACCGGTACTTGGATTTTTTAATAAATCTGTAGTTGGACAATATCTAGTATTTTTATTCAGTATGGTGACCTGATCAAGTTTCCACATCCAATACCATTTACACCACCTTGATTCAATCAAGAAAGAAGATGGGTCAAACAAGTTAAGGCTTTTCACTGGTGAAATTTTTCAAAGTTTTTCGATTAATAAAGTATTGCTATAATCAAGCTATCAAAATAAAAAGTTTTCTCAGGAAATTACTTTTTCTTGCATTTGAATTTTCCATGGTATTGTTGATTGAATAAAACGAAAATTTCCCGGATATATCAATTTTTGATAGAGTTATTCCATTTACAAAAAATGAACAAAAATAACAACTAAAAGTTATTATCAGGAAATTTTTGTGATGGAGTGAGCAACAGCCTGAATGTGTGACCTGGTTGCCTAGTCTAATACGGGGCCCAAAGTACAGTATTTATTCTAACAAAATCGTCGGAAGTTGCTCTTTCTATTAGCATAAATATTATTGATTTTCAATTAGTACTTTCGTATCATTTTTTTAAAACCGATGAATATTTTTTAGTAACCCTGTAGATTAGGAATCAAAGTAGACTATGTGAGGAATTGATATGAATAGAGATTAGTATGTGGAGACTAACCATCCATTATTAATTTTGTTACAAATATAACAGTACTGAGCCACGTTATATTGGCAGTGGAGAAAGATAGGAGAACAGCGTAGCAGATTCTCTGACTTGCCACTGCCATCTATAGAAGATACCGGTACATCAGATGTAATATTAACTGTTCATTCTTGTTAAAAATAATCAATTGTATTTTATTCAAGAAAAAATATTTTTGAATGATTTAATAATAAATTTTCATCATTGAGATTAAATATTTTGCTAATTATATTTCTATATTGTTGAAAAACGATCAAGCAACTTTGCGGGGCTACAAAAGGATAGTGCCATCTGCTTTGTCGATTGATAGACAAGGATAGTAACACCAATGTTAATGAAATACTGCCATTATAACATGGACCTCACTATAGTTGAGGGCAGATGAATGTTTATTGCCTAAGTAGGCCAACCTCCTTGGATTTTGTCAGAGTCCAAAAAACATGAAATATGCTGTTAGCAGCCCCGCCCCATCTGTTGCTTCGAAATCACTTCACATACAAATGTAAATAATCTATAAAGAAGCTGTTCAACAAAGCCTTGGCGGTCCACGAAGCTTCTTCTTGGATTTTGGGTGTCTGATTAAAGTGGTAAATTGTAAATTTATTCAAGTGAAAAACCCCTCATATTATAAGTAACTCAAGGGTTAAACAAGATAAAACTTATACTTTGGGAGTAAAAATAGTTTACATGTCGCTTAGTACAAACTAAGATTGTTTTATTCTATGGTTAAACCTAAAGAATATTTTCAACTTTGAAGGTTAATCGTTCAAATAACTCTGATTATTTCGGCTATGCAGCATGATTCTTAGAACCTGGTTGGATTTTGCGATAAGTACTATAGCTTTTGCAGAGCGATTACTCAGAAATTCTCCACCAATCCTAATTCTAAATCCTTCCCAATTTGCTTGAAGACTTCTTGGAGAGCTCTAATAATGAAGTGTCATCCTATTTTGCACCTCTTTCCAACTTGAAGTAATCCTCCAGTTGTCCCCTATGGGTTGGGGGAGCCTTGAGTCGAACATTGGACTCGAGAATCTGTTGAAAACCAGAATACACCCACAGTATCACTCTGCTTGTCATAGGAGGCAAATAAAAGGGGCCCCCTTTCCAATGCCCTTCTTCCAAAACTTTTGGAACTTTTCATTTCTAGAATGGCACTTTTTTCATTGACTTAGCTGTGTGTTATTCTTTCTTTCCTTTTCCATTTGTCGGCCTTCCATCTGTCTGGGTCTACTGTTCTTCCCTATGTTCGTGGGAACCACATGGATAACGAAAAAAAAACCAAAACCAAACCCCGAGGCAACACCAGAAGTTGCCTTGTCCTCAAACCCATCGGGATCAGAAAAGCAAGAATCTTCAGGAATGTTCGAGGATGCAATACATCAACTGTGCAGTTCGCGGGTGGAGAGACCAAATCTCACCAACGCTCAAAGAAGGGCGGCCATTCAGGTGAAACGTCTTGAGAGGGGTGAGGCTTTAGACCCTGCAAAGTTTCGGAGGGGCAAAAAAACTTAAGAGACCAGAAATGGGTGAAACATCAGGGAAAAATGTGGGTCATGAGGCTGGGTCGAGGGTGGCAAAGCGCGCTAGAGGCAATTTGGCGACACCTCCCTCAGCGGAAAGACCTACCAAAAAGGTTAGGAGTGGATCTCACGTATGTCACGAGGACCAAACCCTGAATCTAGGGACTTCTAGTAAAAAAGTCTCTTACAGGAATATTTCTGTCACCAAAATGGGCATTGTCTTGGAAGGCTATCCTGAGGCTAAGTTTTCAGCAGAGCAAGAAATCATTGAAGAAGCCATTATGGATGAGCTCCAACCCCTCCAGGATGGCTACACTCCATCTTTTGCAGGCACCTACATGGAGAAAGGAGACCTGATCATATCCTGCATCAACGATGATGCTAAGCATTGGCCGGAGGCACTCATCCCCAGACTCAAACCACTTGGGGAGAAGAAACTCATTGTTGGACTTGAGGTCAGCGAGGATATTGTTTAGAGCTCATCCAAAGCATCTAAAGAAGACTCAAGAAAAGGTCCTCGAGATGCTTGACAAGCAAAGCTACACCGTGAAGGTGAAGGAGTGGAATGTTCTGTCAGCCAAGCCAGCCCCAAAAGTTTATGGATTTGTCTGTTTCCTGGATGAGGCCTGCATCAATGCTGTCAGGTCAGTCAACTCTAGAGCCAACCTAGGACTTTGGCAAGTTTCAATTGTCTCAACACCAATTAAGGATAATGCCCAGGGTCCTCCAGATCAACCGCCATCACAGAAAAGCAGCATCTGCTGCTTTTTGTCAGTTCTTCCTCAGAGAGGGATTTGACCTCGAGCTGATCAAACAACCATGGCTTCACCGAGAAAGGGTTGCAGGCCTGGGTGATACCAAGGTTGATCTACTGAGCCTCTCTCAAAAATGTCAAAACCTGGATACTTGTGAGGAGAGATATGGGCTGTCTAACTCTTAATGAATTCTGTTCCAGAGATCTCACTGCGGTGTCTTCTATAATCAATGCTCACTACACAAATGGATGGGGAAGCTCAGATACGAATCCACGAGGTGAGGCTCTTCTGCAGTTTCTCATATCCAAGAATGTTTGCAATGTTGGAGACCATTCGACGTTTGTTACACGAAACTGATGTGATGTTATTGACATTAAATTCTGCTCAGGACTGCTAAGGGTCATTGACAATTGGCACGTAATCATGAGGCCTCTGTCTGATCACAGGTATGTCTGTTTCAACATGCAAAGTGAAGGCAGCTCTTCCTGCTACCGGGATCTGAGGAGACAGATTGGTCACTCTATAAGTCTGACCTCCTGTCTCAACTTGAATCATTGGGCAGGAGGGTCACCTGCTTTGCAGAAATTGATCAGATTGCTTCTGATCTTCAGAATGCAATCATGAGCTGCTTTCAGGACAATTGTCCACTGTGGCGGGGAAAGACATACTAATACTAAGTGGTGAACTGCTGACCTTGACCGCTAAAGGGCAGCTGTCAGGAAGCATTGCAAACAGAGTCATATTTGGGAGCCAAATTCCTCACAGAATATAGCCTTGCAATCAAGAAAGCCAAAAGAAACTCTTACTCTTAAGGATACAATTTACACAGGAGTTAAACAGTTTCGGGGCAGCAGCAAGACTGCAGCGTGTTTCAGCTTCAAGCCCAATTGGCCTCTTGGGAACTCTGAGGTCACCAGGGGGACAATATACCACTGGAATTGATGGAAGTCTCAGACTTCTTCTTGAGACTCACTTTCCAGATTGTATTTTTGAAAGTGATTGTTCAGGCATGCCTGGCTACAGCGAAATGAGCTCATGGTCAAGAGCCGATTGTGGAAGCTGGACTTTTGCCGGCAAATTGTCACACTCCCCAAAGTTAATCTCCAAGTTTGGCCCCTTCAAATCTCCTTGGGGGGATGGCATCACACCAGCTATGCTGCAGCAATGACCAGAAGCTCTATTAGTCCTCTTGTGTGAACTCTTTAGAGAAAGTCTGGCTTATGGGTAGAGTGATCTCAGCGGGTCTCAGTAGAGTGGTCTTCATTCCAAAGAGAGGAAGAGCAGACTACTCAACGGTAAAATCATTTCTGTTAAATTCTGCTCCAGAGAGGAGTGGAAGTCTGAAAAAGGGCCCTATTTCAAAAGAGGTAGTCTTGTCTTGAACACGGACAGTTCTCTCATTAAAGGGAAAGCTGGCTACAGGGTGTTCAGTGATTCACCCAGAACACAATTTAGTGCAAGTCTGGGACAACACTGTACCTTCTTTCTGGCAGAAATTTGGGGCATCATGGCTAGTGCCAACATAGCTATTGTGCAGACGCTATTGTGACAAACATATAGTAATCTTGTCAGATTGTCAGGCAACCTTCAAGGCTCTTGACTCCAATGAAATAAAGTTTAAATTGATGTGGGAGTGCCACAAAACACTCAGCAGGCTTGCAACATGCAACTCTGTGCATCTTGGTTGGGTACCTGGCCATGTAGACATAGCAGGAAACGAGCGTGCAGATGAGCTTGCTAAGTGGGGTTCCAATATGCCATTCTTTGGTCCAGAGCCAAGCAGTGGCGTAAGTAAAACAGCTGCCTTCCATACAATAAGTAAATGGTCCAGGGACTTACATCACCAGCAATGGCAAGGTCACCCTGGTCAAGCACTTGGTAAAAGGCTACTGGCAGACGCAAGCACTTGCTCCACCAGCTGACAGATCAAGGTACATCCGCAGGCCTGATTTCAAAGAGCTCTGAACAAATATTGAAGCTTTATACTATAAAAAGCTATCGACGAATGGTAGGTAGAGACTGAATTTGAATCCACTGTGGACTTTTCAATGAGCACATTGATAACTACTTGAAGATTATCCGATGTTGAAAATGTTTTGCTAAATGCAATTGGTTGATGCAGTTGAATGCAACTTGTCAAAAACTTCAAGTAATGCTTATTATACAGAAGGTCTTACAATTAACAGGGTTGGAAGGTAAAAATGTACACTGTATATGAATATTTTTTTCTCTCGTCAACATAATAATTACTAATGAAATCTACAAGATGCAAATAGTGGAAGCATGCAACAGTAACTCTTTCATTAAAATATATAATGATTGTAATAATAATAATAATTGGCAAGCAACAAGTGATAGATAACTTACAACCTTCGAGATAAAAAGTTAATTATGTAGCCTATCTATAAATCTAACGATTCAGAATCAAGCAAATGCAGTTGTTTTATATCTTGTATTAACCCTCCTCCTTTGATGCATCTGCAGGGGAAAGCAAGCACCCATAACCGTGGAAAATACTGACACAATACGAGTTGAACTCGAAAAATTTGAGTTGAAAACTTCAAAATTCACAAGAATTAATTCAATCAACTTTCAATTTGAATTCGACTGATGGAAACTCGAATATATTAAGCCTCTAAAACAATCCGCTCGAAGAAATGCAATTTGAAAATTAAATATCGGAACAAGGAAAATAATGTCTCTAGAAAGCTTTTCTGTTGAGCTCTAGACCAAGACAATAATTTAGCGACTTCACTTGCAACATATCAAACTCAAGTGAAATTATATTTGGGTCATTCAGAAAAAAGTAAATTTTTTATACAAAAACGTCAGTGAGAGCCAAAAATGTGAATATTTCAACTCAATTCATCCTACTTCTACTCTTAACTCTACTTTGCACTCTGTACTTTTTCTACTCTTTGCACTACTGTGTTCACAATCAAAACATAATTATAGTATATTATAAGATTAACAACATACAAAACTGAAACACTACAAGGCAGTTCTAAGATCACAAGCAATGTATTGCAGTGAAACATTTTTCAATATTGATGGAAATGGAATTAAATAAACTATAAGAAGAGTTGAAAGACGGATTCTTAGAGCCTGCATAAACAAAAAACATGTAGTTGACAACCAGTTCAGACTCCTTCCAAGAGAACAGAATTATAGAGAAATCAAACCAATAACTGACGCAATGCCAAAAAGAGAATTTCTTTCTTTGGACATATTCTTAGAACCCCAGCGAAGGAGAAGACTTATTGAAAAATTCATGAGTGCGAAAACAGACAGAGCCACAATTCCTTGGCTTGTGGAAATAAAAAAAGACATATCGGAACTAAATTTAACTATTGACGATGTCAAAAACCGCACAAAAATCTATAGGGAAACCATCACTGACAGAAAGAGAATCTTATCTATAAAAACAATTAGGAGAAGGCAACAGGTTTTTTCAGATGAATTGAGAAAAGAAAGATCTGACAGAATGAAAAGGTACTGGGAAGAAAGGAAGAGAATTGAAGCGAATAAACGAAGAAAGAGGACTAACCAGAGACTACAGTGATCCTATGTGGTCATAAAATTTAAAAAAAAAATCAACAACTCAAATTAACATGTACGGGATAGAAATACATCTATCAATGGGATAGAAAAATAGGATATATGTTTGACAAATTTGAACTATGGAATTGATTAACTTGAAATTTAGCATCAAGATTCTAAATTTACCGAGGATGGTTACGGGCCTATTTTCATTTTTAATAAAAAGCCCATTCATCTACAAACGAGTGCATTCAGGAGCAAATTGGAGTGCGTCAGAATGAAAGATTGCAAATTCGTGAGCCATTAGAATTTTTGCAAAGATTTTTCAACTTAAATTTAGATATCAACGTAATTTTAACAAAATAATAAATGATTATTATATTTTTTAAATCTTTATTCTATTGTTGTCAAGTAAATATGATAGGACAATAATTTGAATTTTCAGCATGTAGCTATTAAACTATAATTATATTTAATCTATTTGTGTTTTCTTAGATCCTTGCGAGGCGCAGTTTACACCTTTTCCTATACTGATAAACAAATCACATAGCGCAATTTGTTTTGCTAAAATTTGAAACCTCCCAATTTATTACTTCCGTCAAAATGCCGATATATCATTAATTTACTCATAGATAATACAAGTTCAAATATTCTAATTATATGAAGTTCAAATTTGAGTAATTGAAGTTGTAATCACATTAAGTAGGTGAAAGTAATCTGAAGTGCCTAATTTGTTGTATTTTGATGTACCGTATCTGCTGTAACAGTGCCTAGTTTGTATTTTGCTGTAATTTGTGTCACGACAACTAAAGAACGCATTTCTCCTGGAACCAGGGCCCTATTTCACAAAGAAAAAAATCGTGTTAACAACCATAATTAAACAAACCATGCCTCTTAGAGTTTATTGATAATCTTACAACTATGGTGGCACTCAGGAGTGGGACCACTTGTGAGCTTGTAGACTTGTAAACTTTTTCCTTGTGAAACGCCTGAAGATGAAAACGCCTTTACCTGTAACCATGGTTGCTAACAAGACTTGTTGCTTTGTAAAATAGGCCCCAGAAGTTTGTTGCTTAGTGAAATAGGCCCCAGCAGTTTGTTGCTTAGAAATTAGAAAAATAGGCACCAGAAGTTTGTTGCTTAGTAAAATAGGCCCCAGAAGTTTGTTGCTTAGTAAAATAGGCCCCAGAAGTCAGAGCAAGCTATATGACAGTGATCCTTGGAACGATATTGACCATCAAGAAGAAAATGTTCCAAAATTTATTTTATAGAACATTCCTATTGAGAACAAATCAAATAAAATGACGTACAAACTAATTTTTTATAAAATATTGAATAGGAGGAAAACTATATTACGTCATCAATAAATAAGTAATATTTATATATGTTTATATGTTTATATTTAATGACAAAGCTGTTAAAACAGTTGATTACTACTGTAATATTGGCATATAAATCACCTGACACGCACCAACCAATAAGTTTATCACACAGCTTCTCTACAGGATCATGGAACTCACAAAGCTTCTTGTTATCCTGTCTTTGGGAAACAACATTATTATCTTTTAAAACACAAGTAAACAGACAAGTTTTCCTGTCTGTGGGAAACTACATTATTAGTTTTTTCAAGACTAGTAAATGAACAAGCTTTGAAAATATTTTTGGAGTAAACTTTTTCAACCAGTTAATGGCTTTGATGAGGAAAATCCATGAAAATTTTGGATTAATATGAAACCAGTCAGTGAAACCAGTCTTTTATTCGGTTATAATATAAAATATCATCATTATTTTTGGATTAATGAGATTTAGTCAAGATGGAAAAATCCTAGGACACTAGAAGAAGTTGACCCGCTCAAAAAAAAAAAAAAAATAAAACTTCAACCAATAAAAAAAAATTAGAGACAACAGGCGTGCCTTAAACCTTGTAGATTACTTTTCTATCAAACAGAAAGTGCGAAGTGTTGTATGCATTACAAAACAAGGGGAAATATTAGTGTATGGATATTTGAATTTATGCAGGTTGCACAGAGCATAGCGTCTATTAGTACTTGAGCGCCAAAATATGCCAGCTGCAGACTTACAGATGTACCACAACTCTCTGCTTGGTCATCCAGCGAGATAGCTGAGCTGAAGTGGGTTTCGTCTTCTGTATCCATTTACGGTTGCT
>NC_052518.1:5925724-5967708 GCF_014356525.2 Nilaparvata lugens
GAGAGAGAGAGAGAGAGATGAAATAATCGAAAATCGCTAGTTAGATATGCCTATTATGGGAAGGAAAGTTAAAAGGACCTTTTTTCTGTACTTATTTCAAATTAATCTCTATGACGATGTTCAACTGTTTATTGTATTACATAATATGATTAACTGTGTTGAATAAATTTATATCTTATCTTATCTTAAAACTAGAACGAGAACTAAATTTGGAAAATCGTTTCTTGTTATAATAATATGTTTTTTTAATATAATATATTACATTATATTATATCATAATATTATGATTTTGTTATATAATATGATTTTCACGTTGCTAGGCAACATATGGCAGATGTTGATTAACACTCAAATATGATTTTAGAGTTCATAATTATGACAGATAGTGTTGAATGACCGCTTCAGTGTCACGGGGCGGTTGAAAAACTAACTTGTGCTACATGACAAGTGGTAGAATAGAGTGTGCATCACTGTTCACTGTCCAAACTTCGCCAAATAAGTATCAAATGAAAGGAATAAGTAAATCGTGCTATTCTTGAGCTAAATCATAGTGTGGATTTGTTCTCTAGCCACTCTTTGGATACAGTAGTGTTGAGCGTATTTTCTAGTTTATGTGATACTGTAGTGAAACAGAAAATTCTGCACATGCATCGAGTTGTGTGTTGTTACCAGCGTTGCTTTGGAGATCTGCCAAGAGTCAAGCAAAGGAGGCTCTTGTTGGGTGAGTCGGGCCTATCACCCTTGGCTAACGGAAGTTACACACCTGCATCATTCTGTAACTGCGTAGTAGATTCTCTCGCATCGAAAAACACTGTCAATGCAAAACGCTCGCTTGCAAGACTTCTACAATTCTTTCACTAGACCAAATAAAGTCCTCATTTTCAACCTGATTTTTCTCTGCTATCACATATCTACAGCACTACATTGATAATAATTATTAAACGAAAATCCAAATTCAATGCTGTAAATCACCCCGAAGACTTCTGCTACTGCAAATATTGACAACAGGGTAAAACAGCTAGATGGAAATTCGATAATCCGTAATGCATATTATACTGAAATAAAATAGAATATTGAGACACGACGCGATGTCGCATGATAGATGACTAGACGAGTTATTATCATTATGATCATTTTTATCTGTTCACATAAACGAAGCTAGCACATGTGAACATTATAATATTATAATGGTCATTGTACAGTAATATATGCCCATATGGTATTGAATCATCTAGCAGACTCGCTCCGCGGCACAATTATTTGTGACAAGCCAATTGCTTCTTACTTTATGTACTTATCATAATAAATACTATAATAATCAAGTCCCTGTTATTAAAAAAGTAATTTTTTGTTAGCGACGAGCCCCTTACGGGAGAATATATACGCCTAGTCTGAATATATACGGCTATTGAAGCCTCACCACTGTTATTTAATTTCATTGTTTTCAAACAAACTCATTGTCAGTTCTGATTTTTAATCTACAAGAAATTTAAAAATAATATAAAAGTACCAGAGTGCTCTCACAAATCTTATAGATCACAATATCTAGGATTATCTCAAGAAGAAGATTATCTGCTTCTCCTTCTTCTTCTTGATTGTTGATTGGATTGTCAATAATATTGAAAATTCTCCTTTCAAAAAATCATAAATCATACTGATGTAGCCCTACATGGATACTAATCATGTGAACAAGGTTGCCAAGGTGATTAGCAACGAACGATTATAAATAAATAACTAGTTGGAGTTTTATGAGATAAGTTCAAACATGATGTTTTATTTTATTTTTATCTTGTTCAATATTGTAAACTTTTAATGAAAAGTTTTAATAACAAAAGCACATTTACAATAATACTTGAAAGGAACTCAATTATCCATTAAAAGTTATTCTAATGATTCTATAATTGGGGAAAAATTTATGAAATTATAGATACTATAAACGTGTTTCCAATACAATTGACACCCCTTTGCAATCACACCCTCACCCTAACCACCCACTCACGATAAGAAAGGGGTACGCGTAATCTAAATTTGCCAGAAAATGTACGTTTTTTGAAAAAGGTTGAGAACCTTTGGAGATTCGTTACGTAAAGATTCAAATTTTTGATACTGAAGTCAAAATGAAAAATGAGTTCTGTAATATTATTTTACTGACATGAAATTGATGCGTGAGATCTTGAACAATGTTTGGATCTCAAGTAATTTAGATTCCAAGGTAAAAGAAGCTGAAATATAAAATGTGAACAATTTCATGAGAAATGTAAACAAGCTAGTGTTTGAAATTGAAAATATCACAGGCAGTGATGAATCTGAAATACCAAGTCTGTCCTTCGTCAAAAATTATTTCAAAGTCTTTGTCAGATATTACTGTTTCAACTCAATTATTGCTTTCTGTTTTGTGATATTACTGTACTTGATAACTTTTGGCTAGGAGGATAATAGAGAAAATCTGGCGCCAGTAGCTAGACGAGGTTGTCGCCGGACTTGTTTCCATAGTTCAACCGGATACTCGAATTGAATAGATTTTTCACTGATATCTTCCACATCGTGTTTTTTTTTTGTGAATCGACGCCACTTGAGAGAAGCAAGTCTGGATCAAATTGAGATTAATCACATCATTAGCTGTATTATTCTCTGAATCATGAACGTATTCAAAAATGAACTTACAGTATAACAAACGCTCATTACGTTCAGGAATATGAATGAAATTAGAAGAATTAAGTAACTGTAACAATTGATGTGTCAATAACAAGTATATTTTGATGAAAACTGTATATTTCTAAAACTTTGAAATACAGTAACAGAATTGTAATGTCATGGCACATGGCATAACGACTCTCTTTATTCATTCATTTTATTTATTTATTCATTGATACATAGAATATAATTCTCAACGATGAATGATTGGGAAAGGAACAACAGGCTTTAAGCCCAAAACTGTTCCTTTCCCAAATTTAGATAGATACAATAAGTACATTATAGAAATGACAGGGAGAGGAAAAATAAGGTAACCTTGTGCTATTCCTCTCCCAAGTTTAGATAAGGTTACACATAGTCCGATATAGGTTGTCTTGTAGATGTAAGTTTTCAGTTCTCAAATATTTTCACAAAGTAGGTTTTCAAATACAGATCCTTCAAAATAATTAATGGGAAAAATATTTCACATTATTATAACTAAAATAGGAAATATTCACATATTAAGAATTATATCTTCAAGAATCCCGATAAACAAACTCCATTCTCGCTGCATCATTTTCTCTTCTGACTCATGTATCATGATTGCAAAGCTTTATTTACTCCAGCCAAATGCAATTATTGCAGTAATTATTTTCAAGTGTATTAATGAGCACGATGATTATGAGAAGTTGATGCTATTGACTCAATAATAATCATGTAATTGATTAATGATATGATTATTATACATGCATCCTCAAATTGAATACTATACTATATAAGACTAATTATGAAGATATGAATCTGTGGCGAATCCTATGATTGCCACCTGTGATGTTTTCAACTGGCATAGTATGTTTATCACTTGTAACAGTTTATTTCAAATTTTATCCAGAGTTCAATTTTGTCATTCCAACATTAAAATTATTTCATCATTCATCTAGTTTCATTTAATCAATTTTAACATAGGAAATCAACAAATTAAATTCCTATATTGGTGACCCCGACGTGATCAACAGCAAGCATTTTTACAAATATTTCTGGTGAGTAAAGTTACATAGATACGTTAACTCAAGTTATCCATCACTATGGATGAAAAACAAATTTATGCTCGACGTGAACAATTTACAATTCACATACTTTTGCCGAGAATTAAAAAAATCCATTTTTAAAACTTTGATTAGGCTAACCCATAAAAAGTTTCCAAAAACCTATTTATGAAATTTTGCATTGAACACTTTAAAGTTCGTTTTTAAACATTTTTTGAAGATTGATAGCAAGTTTTAATTTCTACAAAAATGAAAATTACATTTCTGAAACATGGATCAAAGTGAACACGATACTATTTTTATACATACATTATTATAAAATTATATTCCTCATTACAATATCATACTAGATATTTTGAGAAATGTTAGTTATCCGTTATTTCATTTCTATAATTCCTTCTTTCTCCTTTTCATTATTCTTATTCTTCTTCCATTCCATTTCGCTTCCTTCTCGATCAGTTCTTCTTTCTTCTCATCTCTTCGTCTTTCCTCTTCTCTTTCTTGATCGCTTTCTTCAACCAGCTTCTTCATTCCACTTCACTTCCTTCTCGACATTTTCCTCTTTCCTCTCTTTTCGTCTTTCTCCTTCTACTCTTCTCTTTCTCACGCGTTTCTCCTTCATCTTCCTCAGTATCTCGCTTCTCCTTCTTTTTTCAATTAACTTCTTTCCTTCGAATTTTTATTCTTCAACCCGCTTGCACTTCCCTTCCTTCTCGATGTTTCTCCTTTCTTCTCTTCACCTTATCTCTTTCTCATTTCCTCTTCTACTCTTTTCTTTCTCCTTCACCCTCCTGTGCATCTCGTTTTACGATTTTCTTCATTCTACTGCTTCTGTTTTTTGTTCGTTTCTTCCTCCGATCGGGTTCCGTTGTTCTGCAGGGACACACGATCCGGCGACATCGCCGTCCGGCGTTTTCGCCGGACGAAGCTTCGCCGTCCGGTTGCAAGAAGTACACAGGAAGGCACACACGATCCGGCGACATCGCCGTCCGGCGTTTTCGCCGGACGAAGCTTCGCCGTCCGGTTGCAAGAAGTACACAGGAAGGCATGGGCAGAACACACGACTCCGGCGACGCCGGCGACGGCGAAAACGCCGGCCCGGCGAGAAATTGATCCGGCGATATCGCCGGGTATTCTCTACTTCGCCGTCCGGTTTTGCCGCCGGAAAGCAGTAGCAGGGCATTGTACTATATGGAGATGAACACACGACACGGCGAAAACGCCGGACGGCGCTGTCCCCACCCATGCCACTTCTTTATTTATTAACATTTGTAACGTTACAAATGGGTAGGGTAGGGTTACAAGGGTAGGTCACAAGGGTAGGGTTGTAAGTAGGGATGGGTATCGATACATCGATGTTCAGTATAGCGATCTATCTCATATTCTAGGTACACCTGACAACAATTCTCCTTGTATTATGAAAAAGACCTAATTTTCAGCTTCAAGCATCATCACCAACTACATTGTCCTCACATTGATATTTTGCACAACGACATAAGTTCTTGAGATTATGTTCTATTAGAATTACCAGTAAGATACACTTCATTTCAGTATTTCCTAGTGGAGAGGCGCGCTTAAGGACACCTCAAGGATCAAATTTCAAACACATAACTTTCGACACAATGCTCAGATTTCATCGTACTACACTTCATCCTTCTCGGTTCGTCACGACGGTTCAAATCATGCCTAATAAGTCAAATTCGGTCGAAAATGGAAAATTTATTGTTGAGTGTACGGTACTTAAGCCCATATTCCAATACACAGAAAATGACCAATTTCTATATTCAAAGTTGCATGTCTTGTGAAATACTTCTGATAAAATTTCAAAATCTAGTGAGAATGTGAAAATATATTGTCCCCCTCCAATAAATAATACTTTCGATTCCAAAACAATTTGGAAGTTAAGATTTTAAAAATGGTCATTTCCGGCAAAAACGCCGGACGGCAGCTTCGCCGTCTGTCGTGTGTTCTGAATGCTAATTGCCGCCGGGTCCGGCGAAAACGCCGGACGGCGATGTCGCCGGATCGTGTGTCCCTGCAACACTTCTGCTATTGCCACATTTTCATGCAGGTGCCTATTTTCCCGACAGTATTACGTTGATTCATCAATGGGCCTACAATTTCCATCTAGTCAGTGGAGTTTCTTTTCTAATAATTCTTGTAGTCTAGCGAAGCTGTTTTCAAGTGACCATCCTGCCAACGAGCATATTTGACCGAACGAAGTGAGGTCTATGTTTTAACCCGGATTTTCTTTTTCCTGTCTGTATGTAACGCATTTACGGCCTAACGCGTTAATAGAATTCTATGAGATTTGGCAGGAATATTCCTTTTTTAACTGCGTGTCGATGTATGCACAAGGTTTTTTTGAAATTTTGCATTTTAAGGATAATATGAAAGGAAACGGAATTTCCCACATACTCCGATACTATACTACATCATCTACTCTGAAGAAAGGATTAATGAGACTATAGAATTATTCATAATCAATCAGCTGCCAAGTGGATTATTCATTGCATGCATCACACAGATGTCTGGAGAAGCCGGTGAACTGGTGACACCAGATACTTGTACATGAGAAAACTGCGTGAGGTCTACTGTTCACAGAACTACTAGTTAACTAGCGATTTTCGGTTATTTCATCCCTCTCTCGCTCTCTTTCCTCTTCTTCTTGTTGTTCTTCTTGATTGTTGATTGGATTGACAACATTCATTGATTGATAGTCTAAATTCGGTATTATTCACTAGAATCTGAATATGAGTCTAAAGATGATTCTAGAAAAAAATGTCATCAAATGGGATTGTTCATCTAATTAGAACATAATCTGATTCTGTTGTTTCAAACCATCTTATCAAAATTTTGTTTTTCAAAATATCAAAAGTAGTTCTGTTACATCGATCATTCCATTTATCAAATTCAATTACGATTTTCAATTCTCTAAATCGATTTCAAATTTGTTAGTCGAACAATATTCAACTTAGTTTTTCGCCATGTGGAGTTGAGTGACTTTTGGGTCAAGAGTGTGGGAACGTCAAAAATCGTAGGTTATCATGAGCTTTGAAACAAAGAAGGAATGTTTTAGAAATTCTTAATCATAGGATCGGCACCTTTGCAAATGTATTTATAAGAAAAGGAGTAAGAGAGTCTTTTTTCATCAACGCGGGAGTGTTTTACATGGTACCATCAAAATCAAAAGTTGTCCCTTCGACAACAATACTTCGTAGATTTATCAGGGCTCTTCCATTTTTGCTCTGTAATTTCTAGAGTTTTCAGAGGAAAAGCTATGTCTTGCAAGCTAGCTGGGGAAGATTTTGGTATACCTTTTTCATGGGTTGGGTGGTCATAAGTTGAAAGGGAAGACTACTGGAAAAGTGTCCATGTTTATTGTCAATACTTTGAATGCATGTCATGAATAGAGTTTTCTTTGTCATCCACTTGTTATATCGCCAATTTTACTTCATATTATTTTCTAAATTCACTCAATGTTACTTCATTTTCTTAAATTCTAAAAGTTGAGTCCTGAAACTAAATCATCAATGGATTCCAATGCAATGGGGAGATATGCCATGGTACAGGGCGTTTATGTTCCAAATGTCACTGTTAACTGAAGCCGAAAATCCTAGTAGTTATTTTTCGTGAAGCTATATGACGCTAGTAGTCGTCTCTCATATCATACTGTGCGTTCTCACCATCATGGACGAAACAGTGATAATAGACAGAGGTCGACAGTGATCGGCTTGACAAGTCGACAAAAATCGGCTTGAAAGTTGGAACATAAACTACCTATGCCTTGGGATATCTTCTTATTCTATCTTGTCTCTATGATTCTACTTAAAAGGAAGATTACTACAAACTCTTGAAGTGATCTCATTACATTAGATATAAAGTTCTCTTCTTCTACATTTGTTAAATCGAATCATTTTCTCAATGGAATAGATAACTTGGATAATACAACACAAATTTCGATGCGCATGCGCAAGTTTGTGTAAGTCAATCTAGATTCAGCCCAGTCAACGAAGTGTTATAGAGGGAAAAGTTTTGAAGATGATTTTTGACCCCGCAGTTCTGTTTAGGGTGGTGAGGAGGTAAATATATCAAAAGTCCCCACCCCTACCCCCTGTGCTAATGGGGTGGGGGTGGTTCAAAGGTACCATTTTTTGGTTTCTCGCATTCAACTCGAAAATTATGCATTTTACAGACATTACTATTCTATAAGAAATTAAAGCTTGCATAATTTCCTACTATATTGATCTAACAACTTTTTCCATATATTTTTCACTTTTCGAGATATCCGCTCTAAAAGATGTGACATTTTTGAAAAAACACATTTTCCTTTAATTTTTTGCTATTTTTGCTCTTATAACTTTTCGAATATCGATAAGAAAAATCCATGCTGATCATGAGCTTATTATAGAGCATCAAATTTTCTTCAATTTGATGTATAATTTCACAAGTTTACGCACATCCCCACGACTGTTGCAGCAGCTTCAGTGTTGAGTGTGAGATCTTCGGTTATGCAAAAATAGACCAACTGAAAAAGGAATTTGGAGAGAATGTTTTGAAAACAATTTTTGACTTTGCAGCTTTATTGGGACCAGTTAGGGGGTGAACATATCAAAAGTCCCCATCCCTATCCCTTGTGCTAAAGGGATGAGGGTGGTTTAAAAGTTGCATTTTTCAATGTTTTGCTTACACGCTCATATCTTGAGAAAAATGCGTTCAACCGACATGACTAGCTGTTCAGAAATGAAACTTGATAAATTCTCTACAATATTTGTTCTGTGGTTGTTTGTGATATTTCCAATAGTTTTGGAGATAATACGCTCTTAAAAGTGTAAATTTGTTTAAATAACAGCTTCTAATCCTATTTTTTGATGTTTCAGGGTCTACAACTCTCTAACAATGCATTGTAAAAATGAATGCTCACCGTAGATTTGAAGAGCTTTGTAGAATAGTCATGTCTGTAAAATGCATAATTTTCGAGTTTAATGCGAGAAACCAAAAATGGTACCTTTGAACCATCCCCGCCCCCTTAGCACAGGGTGTAGGGGTGGGGACTTTCGATATGTTTACCTCCTCACCACCCTAAACAGAACTGCGGGGTCAAAAATTGTCTTCCAAACTTTTCCCTCTATACCCTTTTTTGAGCATTCATTGCCTGGACTATACATTTTTAAAGTATTATTAATTTTGGTGAATGGTTAATAGGTTTCATCTGAGATTTTTTGTACCGTGTAGTGGTGGTTCTTTATTACTTTCATAGTTTCATATTTTTTACTTTCCTTGCCTTATTACCATAGGTAAGGAAAGTATTGCTTTCCAAAAAAATTAATGTACCCTAATTCAAGTTTTCTATACGTTTCAAGGTCGCCTGAGTCTGGGTTGGGTGTTGGTCTGTGTGTGTATGTGTGTATGTCTGTGAACACGATAACTCCATCCCCAATTAATCGATTGACTTGAAATTTCAAACTTAAGGTCCTTTTACCATGAGGATCCGACGATAAGAAATTCAATTCAAAATGGCGGATAATGACTAAAAAAACATGTTTTTCACGGTTTTCTCGAAAACGGTTTTTTTTTCAAATTTATACTCTGGATAGCTATTTATAAGCCCTATCAACTGACATGAGTCTCATCTCTGGGAAAATTGCAGGAGCTCCGAAATATTCTTTAGATAAATGAATTTTGTTAGATTTCTATCACGATTCTCTCAAAAATGACTTGACATATTTTTTTCAAATTCTTACCCTGTTATTCATCAGCTCTGGCATGAGTCTTCTTCCTGGGAAACTAACAGGGGGTCCACCCCATCCTTTAGAATTGACTTTGTTACCTCCTTCTCGTACATGAGGTAGGTAGATAGAGCAATTTATTCAGAAGAACACATATATTTTATCTGTGGAACAGCTGTTTAGACGACTTTTAAAGAATCATGGAATTCCACAATAATTTACACAAAGGAAAATGTACTCCGAAAACAATTATATACAATAGTATGATCCTAGTTTTAAATATGTAGCCGCCAATCGTCATTATGTTATTCCCCTAACTTATTCTCGTTTAAGAATGAGGCTCACAATTCAATGAGTGAGGAAAGTTGTGTGAGTGTACCACACCAGATTTTTTTGTCAATTCTTCGTAAATAGTGAGCAGTCATTGGCTACTTGAACGATAAAGGAGGGAGGGCATCTGAGTGAGGTACTAATGAATGACGAGGTCATAGAGTTGGCCATAAAGATACATGGTGCACTTAGCGAGTATAGAATGTAATTATATAGAAAGTAATTACAATCTACACTCTCTGGTGTACTCATGGTCACTTCTTCACTCTATTCCACTGACTCAATAGTTGTTGTTGTTCCTCATTTGATCTATACATTAAATCGTCTCGATACTTGCTTGAAAACCAACTCAGATCTGCAATTCAACTTGACTGATGTTTCAGAGGAAAATTCTTATCTCAGGTAGAAATTATATTAGGAAATACGAAGGAGAGTTCAAAGCTTTGAAGAATTTTTGAGCATTGAGGAAATAAAATAAAAAGATTGAGACTAACAGTAATTGATTTGTTAAAATATGAGGAATAATTGGAGAAAAATATCCTAAAAACTACATGAAACACTACTAGAAACATTAAAAATATATAAGGTATCATAAAGTTTACTTTTCGGGGAGGTTTAGAATTCCTGGGATCACCTGAAGTTCATTGGTTTCTCTTTCATCCCACTCAGGGTCAGTATTCTTATCTTGAACTATGAATTTATTTTTAGGATCACTAATGTCATTGAAATAGAGATCTAGAAGTCAATTTGTGCATTCTTTGAAGTCTCTGTTCATAATAAACATATTGAATCCAATCACTATTGCATAAAAATGTGGATTTGAAAAAACGAAAAAAGTTACGTTAGTCGTGACCCTTGGGTCCCTGGGACCCAGAAACTTCATTTCACGAAAACATCAAGTCAGAGAGCACTAACACTCTACATCAAGTTTAAGTGCCTACTGACATGAATTTACATGGGTCACAATAGACAGTAAAGCAATTGGAAGCAAAATTATAACTAAAACAAAAATTGCCCGGGTCCCTGGTCCCTGGGACTAGAAGGTTAAAACAAATCCTCGAATTGCCTTTCAATGGCTCCTATTCATTTGGCTTGGGCTATTTAGAGTTAATCCTGATCTTCTTCTACTATACCTATGATGATACTTTCCCTTTTGATGAAAGTGGAAGGCCTAAAGGTTTACATTATCGACTCTTCAAATCAAATTTTTTGATCTTGTAAATTGTGATAGAGATACTAGTGAGCCCCCCGAATTAGTTACTAATTTCAGAATATTTGGCAACTCATTAATAGCAAGAAACGTGGATGCAGTTGGCGGCGGATCGTGACAAATGGTGTGACCTGGGAGAGGCCTTTGCCTATTTGGGGCTTGGTTTCCACAAAAGAAAAAATAAATGAGTTTTTCATGTGAAATTCTAATCACAGAATAAGAGATGAAGAGGCCTTTGCCTATTTGGGGCTTGGTTTCCACAAAAGAACAAAATAAATGAGTTTTTCATGTGAATTCCTAATCACAGAATAAGAGATGAAGATTCTAAGGATATGAAGATTACGGGGATAATTTGGATTATAACCAATTCACATGATAAGAGAAAAATAGGTGAAAGCCTACTAAGATGATTTCCTATCCACGTGCATCAGAAACTGTCGTTAACGCCACATCATGTTGATAATAACTCAACGAACAGTAAAAAAATTAATTGATTTTAATATTATTTTAGATAATTCATAAATATAACAATCCTAATCATATGTGCATAACCATATGATGTTTAACACACTACACGATCAGATGTATATGCTATCATCTACGGTTCTATATGGTGCTTTACAGTATAATAATATTAATAACAATAATAATAATACAACCTTTTTTTGAGACCCCCAAAGATTTGTAAAAAAAAACAATAATTTCAATGACTCGGTACGCGTTATAATGCCCCCCCCCCCCCTATGAGCACCCCTGCTGTATCATGGTATGATGATATTGTGAAAATAATATTTTACACTAATAATATCATTCACTACAGTAAGCTAGTTGAAATATTCAAAGAAAACTCCTTTCCAAGGCTTTGGAAAACAGAATATTGGCGTCAAGCCAATAGTGGACGACTGGTCGACGATGAACGGAAATGGGTTTCTTTTTATTTTCTAGCCTGACTCTTATCGCAAGATGAGGCCATGTTGGGTGCGAAGTACACGTGTAACCAGCTCTGTTTCTAGGTAGGAAGGTGAAGAAAATGGTGGATAGGCATGATAAAACTTGCTCGTGGGGAATCTGAAACACTCATCTCGACTGGCTGTAGGCAGAAAGTATCTGCGCCGCAGCAGGAACCATTGCAAAATATAACGTACATTGTTTATAATCTCAATTTAAATCATTGTAAATGTATATTCATTTATGAAGAGAATTCATTAAGTAAATTGTGAGGATATTTTTTCCATATTGTGCTATTTTATATTGTATTTGTGAAGTGGAACGATAAAGGCTTTATTTATTTATTCATTTTAATAGCAAGAAAAACGCTTGGCTTATGTTTATGCCGATATTGTTAGTAATCATTGTAAGAATAAAAGTTGAAATTAAGGATCGCGTTCGTAATAATCATCTATTCATTGGTGTACTTGTAAATCAAATAACTATATCAAAAAATGAATCGCCAAGTTGATTTTATTATTGCAATTGAAAATAACAACTGCAAAAAGGTATAAGAAAAATAGTTTTTCAATGCTGTAAACAAAAGAAAATCGAGAGTTGAGATTACAGGGAACTTACAGTAATACTGTACAGCAAATTATATGAAATTATGTAAATTATAACGAACCACTTCAACGATTATGGTAACTCATTACACTTTAGATAATATACAGTATACACATTTTTCACACAATCCATGATTAGCTGGTTACTGTGATTTATTTAATCACAGTAATTGAGCAAGCATCAATCAGAAACAGGCTCAACCTACACGTAATTGCATATATCTTTGTATAAAAATAATATGTATGATTGTGATTACTTATTAATTGTGTAATGCAATTATATTAACTATTTCAATGAAATCGGAAGAATAGGCTATCATTACTATGGCTCACTTATACATATAAATGAAGCAATTGACTTATAAATGCACGGGATAATCATCATTTCATCATCTCCCATTCATTCATTGAATAATCACAAATAGAACGTTTGTGCGGCATTGTCATTCATCCCTTCATTATCACCTGGGCTTACAATACTCGTGAAGAGTTGCCTTTGAAAATAAATAAATACGAAATGCATGTTTGACGACGCATCGTCACTTCTGAACTACTAAACTGATTAACTAGATTCTTAGACTCTTAATTTACCGAGGATGGTTACAGGCCTATTTATTAATCAATTAATTATATACTTCATAATAGAAAAAATCTAGTCAATTTGAGATACAAAGTTTACAGAGCAGATAGCTCTACCCTGTTTCAATTCAAGGATGGTACATATAGCATGGTCTATACACTATTCTTGGCTCCAATTCCGCACCTTTGCAAAATTATTTCTAGACTATGATGATCCACCAAAATATCACAGCTATCTACTATATAGAAGGCGGTAGAGAAGGAAAAGTGGCAACAATGACGTCCTATCTTTTCCACTGACTTTATAAAGTGAATCTCATATGGATAGAATTTAATGAATATTCAAGTTAAATAAATAGAATGATTCGCAGGCTTCATAGTGATGAGAAATAAGGGTTATAATAGTTAGCTAACTCTTGAAAAATCAATATTTGTAGTAGGCATCTCTCTGTAGCATTTAGTACACCAACTAGCTGATTGTAAGAAGTTTTAAATGTTACCTATTTACATTAAAACCAAAACAATCCTCTTTCATAATTGTGAGTTTGTGTATTTGCCTACCAACAAGGGTTGCTAACTGTGACAATTGAATTATCTAGACAACTGAATTATCTGCATTCTATAGAATTCGAATAAGTTATATTTAACCTCAAAATTTAAGAGTATGATTCACAAAAACGACAAAATAACAAAGCATTGTTCTTGAATATCTTGATGCACTAGTAATAAAAATCGAATCCTCAGTCTTAATACAAATAATGATCATCTTCAAACTGTGAACAGACAAGAAATTACTTAAATCTGGGCTGCAAGTTAGAAGCAACAAGCAATATTGCCGAAGCCCAGTGAGCGTCATATTGGAAACGACTGCACAATATATTTATTGGTTAGTTTTTCTTGATGGATATGAAAGTATTTGTGATAGAAAGTCTTTAATAGAGGTAAGGTACTTTCCAGGAGGAATAATATTAAATAGAAATGTAATCATAATAAATGTTTGACTCCTAGAAGTGTGCCACGCCCTAGTTTGTTCCACTGCAAGATGAAACACAGATATATTTATAAACACATTCATAATTGATGAGATAGAGTAAAACATATTTCTACTCACCAAAGACTGACACTGTTATGACTGTTCAACTAAACAAAACCAAGGACTGCCGACTGCGTAGCACAGCGGAGGAATACTGTGACTGAATGTGAAGTGAATCCAACTATTTGAGTTGAACAGCGCATGCACTCAAACTGAGCAGCTGACCTCTAGCGGCCCGTCAGAGTACTAGTACTACTATAGTCAACCCTTAGACCAGTTGTTATAGAATAGACACGGCTCGTTGTATATTCATACTGAAAGTCGATGAAGCCAACATCTACTACCAAATCCACCCATCTTGACGTCACGCATCGTAAAGAAATTATAAAAAACATTTTTGAGTTTGTTGTGTAAGTGTTTGTGGTGTTTAACTTACATTGTTGTTAGCTTGGTTGTGACGTCAAGATGGGTGGATTTGGCAGTAAATGTTGGCTTCAGAGGCTAGACATTCCAGCGTGTCTATTCTATAACTGGTCTAAGAGTCAACCCAACGAGCTAATAGTAAACCATAGAGCGGCTGTTTGTGTGCTTTCAGCGCTCTCAATGTGTTACACGGCCAACTAAGGGCAGACATGACAGAGAGAGGCAAGAAAAGCCTCTATTGCCAGTCTGCCACTGCAGGAATAGGTGTGTTTTCGTGAATTAAATTGATTTCTATTACTAATTATTATATTTATGATGATGATGATATTGCAAACTTTACTGGAATGAACTATAGACATCAGCTAATATTATATGATCATGTTAGGCCGGTATTAGGTAGTAATAGTATTAGGCCTACCATACACGTTTCGATCGGTCTTAAGGCCTGGACTCTTTAATCCCGGTCTTAAGACCGGGCCTCAATGGCGGTCTCCCCATTCACGTACCGATCGGCCTTGAGGCCGTTGCGTATCCAGTACCGTATCCAGTAGCGCGGTAGCTCTATTAAATACAGAACGCTTGAAAAATTCAGCAACTGCATGCAACATGATTATAAATAGTGCAAATGACAACCTTGCCTCGAATAATCCAAGCAGTGTTTCATTACAGCCTTTCTAGAGGCAATCAGCTGCTTGCGTTTGAAATATTTTAGTCAAATATTTTGTAAATTACCAGCCTTTAGCATACAATTTGGTACACAATACATAACATGCAGACGCTCTCCTAACTTTAAAATTCCTTGGAGACCAAAATACGACCTTCCGACTACTATTGACAATTGAAAATAATTTGAAAATAATTCTGTGAAACTTTCTTGCTTTCACCACCCACTTATCTTTCAAAACAAAAAAGTTTCGAGCATGACGAAAATTTAATGTTTTCTGCTCGAAATGTATCGACGTTGACGAACTTAATCATTAATTAAAAAATTATTATGGGTCGGATAAAAATCATCCAGACACCAATAGAAAGGAGACATTCTCTCCGTTAATTTGATATAAAATTGTTACACATTACAATGCCCCATAATTCTGGGAGAAGTTATATTCAAAAGAAAAACACCGGACCCGGTGTGAAGACCCGGAATGAAGAGTCCGGGCCTTAAGACCGATCGAAACGTGTATGGTAGGCCTAAGGCGGAAGGCCGGTATTAGACGGTAATATTTCTGTCATATGCAGATCATATGAAATAAGGCCTACCATACACGTTTCGATCGGTCTTAAGGCCCGGACTCTTCATTCCGGGTCTTAAGGCTGATCGAAACGTGTATGGTGTGGCCTCAAGACGAAAAGTGATCTCAAGGCCGGATTTCGGCCGCACTGAAATCAAGTGAGGCCCGGCCTCAAGACGGATTAATTTTAATTGCTCTTGAGACAGAACTGAACGTGAATGGGGAAACCTGGTTTCGTCTTAAGGCCAAAACACCCGCTCTTCCCCCTCTGCAAAGAAAAATGGCCTTAAGCTTAATCCCATCAAAACACAACCCATTATAATTGGATATTCTCGTCTTATAAACAATATTGACCTTGAATCGATTCACAAAGTTAGTGTAGACGGTAATGACATTCCTTACTGTAGCTCAGTTAAAAATTTAGGCATTATTATGAATAATACTCTTGACTGGTCAGAACAAGTGAACAAAACTTGTAAAAAGGTATTCTCAGCCATGCATGCATTGAAGAAAATGCACGATATCCTCCCTAGAAACATTAATTATTATTGGTTCAATCTCTCATCTTCCCACATTTAATGTATTGTAATTCTGTTCTTAATGATATGCAAGTCACTCTGAATGATAAACTACAGCGTTGCCAAAATTATTGTCTACGTTTCGTCTACTCTCTCCAACGCCATGATCATATCACCCCAGCCCACATTGCTAGTTCAACATTGAAGCTTCCCGATCAGAGGCTTTTTCGAATAGTCAAGCTTGTTAGAGATATCTTGAATACGGTAATCCGAACTATTTTAAAGATGATTTCAAATTTGTCTCTGAAGGTAGGAGGATAGATGCTTCACATACTAGAACCGGAGAAAGTACTTTAAGGATACCCAATCATCGAACTACTATTTTCACAAAATCCTTCTTAGTCAGTGCCTGTCGTGCATGGAATACACTTCCTGTTTCTATCAGGTCTATCGAGAGCCGAGCGAGCTTCAACCTGACTTTAAAAAAACATATTTTGGAACAAATGACTGAAACTGTCCGGCCCTAGAACGAACGATCACATGACAACCATCCCTCACCCATTCCACCAGTATAAACCTTTAAACCAAGTTATAGAACGAATTGTATATGTATATATATTGTAGTATGTATATGTGTATGTATATGTATGTGTGTATGTGTATGTATGTGTGTGTGTATATGTATGTATATATGTATATGTATGTGTATGTATATATATATATGTGTGTATGTGTATGTATATATGTATATGTATGTATGTATGTATGTATGTATATTATATAAACTCATATTATTTCAATTACCACTGCATACTGCTGTATATTACTGAAATTTGATAACCCGATCTACTTTCAGCCTACTTCATTTTATTAATCAATTATTTGATCTTATCTACCAATATAATTATTTTACTTTATCAATTTTCTGTTTTTTTTCCTCTTCAATATTCATATTGATTAAAACTTTTACAATATTTCCATTAATAAATAAATCCTTAGTTTAAATAACGAAATTAAGTTTGGTAGAGAGTTAGTGGGAGGATATTTTTAATATTCTTCCCAAAGAATGGACATTGATATGTCCAAAGCTCCGCCAATTTATGTAGATGCATAACAATATGATTATATCTATAGTTATTATATTACAAATTGCTTTTTCATATAATATACAGTTCAATAGTTATTTCTTAGTCTATATTATGTAAATTCATCTATAACTTTGCTGTATTGTAAGCTATTGTATACAAGTGTATAAGCCAGTATATATTGTAATCTACATAAATAAAGTACTCAATCAATCTCCCATATTTTCTACCCTCGGTCAACACGTTTTGCACATATTATGGATAGCGAAATCATTCTTAAAATCGATTTCTTGAAAAATCAATTATACCCTTGGTCAACATGTTTTGCACGTGTTATGGATAGCAAAATTATTCTAAAAATCAATTTCTTGGAAAATCGATTATCAAAAAAAAAGAAATCGATTTCACAAAAAATAGATTTTTTGAGAGAGTCGATATTCATTTTTCATCCCCAGTTGTGCCTCAGTGTGAGTAGGAGAAAGTTAACAGTCACAATAAAAACCGGTTTTTTCAGGAACCAAATACTGCACTGATCATTCCCTAGTTTCACTTCAGAGTGAGCGGAAATGCGGAATAGTTGAGGAATCAACACATCCCCCGAACAGTAGGGTCAGTGTGTGTGTAGTAGTGTGGTGTTTTTGGAGTGTGGCATCACATTCGGCTGAATAAATTATCTGCTGAGGCTGGTATGATAATATATGATTATAATATTCCTATTTTCATATTATAATATTCCTATTATCATAGTTGTAGTTGATCACATGAAATGAGAACCGCTTAAACAGATGGAGAAATGTGCTGAACCATCAATATCAAATAGCGCCATATGAAAGAATAAGCGCTGGACATAATCTGGACTACACGGTTTGGAGGACTCTCAATAGAATAAGAACCGGAGTACCCAGATGTAAGACCAATATGTTGAAATGGGGAATACTTCCTGGCGGGAACGCTCTATGTGAGTGTGGAGTGAGACAGGATCCGGAGCATTTAATGGTCTGCGGGATACTTCAAGTGACATGCACTCCTGATGATTTGATAACAGCCAATGACAAAGCCGTAAAGGTGGCTACACACTGGAAATCCAGTATATAGACTGGTTTATAAATTTTTCTACTCACTTTATTGATATTGTTAATGCTTGGTTAAATTTATGTTATGGTTTAAATAATAAGTGGTCTGACCTGGACACGGAAACGAACGAACATGAAATGAGATAAAAAATAGATTTCGTATCTTCCTCTCTGTTCAAATATGGTAATAATGATATGATCAACTAAGATAATAGAAATATTACTGTTTAATACCTGTCTAGTCCTGTCCTACTAGTGCTAAAAAAGTTTCAGGGTTGAAGGAAATTCAACTTTTATTATAAAATTGATAACATCGCAAAGATTTGTTTTTCTTTTGAATATAAGTTCTCCCAGAGTCATGGGGCATTGTAATGTGTAACAATTTTATATCAAATTAACGGAGAGAATGTTTCATTTCTATTGGAGTCTGGATGATTTTTATCCGACCCATAATACTTTTTTAATTAATGATTAATGACATTTCGAGCAGAAAACATTAAATTTTCGTCATGCTCGAAACTTTTTTGTTTTGAAAGATAAGTGGGTGGTGAAAGCAAGAAAGTTTCACAGAATTATTTTCAAATTATTTTCAATTGTCAATAGTAGTCGGAAGGTCGTATTTTGGTCTCCAAGGAATTTTAAAGTTAGGAGAGCGTCTGCATGGTATGTATTGTGTACCAAATTGTATGCTAAAGGCTGGTAATTTACAAAATATTTGACTAAATTATTTCAAACGCAAGCAGCTGATTGCCTCTAGAAAGGCTGTAATGAAACACTGCTTGGATTATTCGAGGCGAGGTTGTCATTTGCACTATTTATAATCATGTTGCATGCAGTTGCTGAATTTTTCAAGCGTTCTGTATTTAATAGAGCTACCGCGCTACTGGATACGCAACGGCCTCAAGGCCGATCGGTACGTGAATGGGGAGACCGCCATTGAGGCCCGGTCTTAAGACCGGGACTAAAGAGTCCGGGCCTTAAGACCGATCGAAACGTGTATGGTAGGCCTTAGTTTGTTTTTTTTTACTATCATACTTTGCCTTCTTGTTTTGAACTTAGAGATAATGTAGATAAGTACCGTAAGCTGGTATCAAAGAAACGTCTTCATAAACTAGTTTTTTCGAATTCCCTACTTAAAATAGCATAAAAAATAATCCAATTTCTAAAATCATAATTTTGCAGTTACGGTATGGCATTTCAACTTAGTAGAGCACTTGTCCGGCTAAGCAGTATCAACACTGTACCTTGGGCTACATTAACCTTCATCCGCTCGCGCCTTGTGGAGTTACAATTTCGGCGGCAATTTGGCCGACCTTGATTTTTTTAGGTTTATTCATTCCCAAAGTGTACAAGATATTCCAATGTCACTGATTACAAGTACTACCCTATAATATAAGTTATTACAGGGATATAATACGATTTTGATGAATCATATAGCTTATAATGACCTATAATATTTATGTAGCCTTCGTGAAGTTTCAAGGCTGGCATTAGACTATGATGACTTGTTATATGTCATTTATATAATTATTGTCATATGACCATAGTTGATCTATTGTGGTATTAGTACATTTTTATATTGTAATATATAACTGTAATATTTTTACAGTGTAATATTTTTCATGCAGGGCATTTGATAATTCATTTATGTCATAGAATCAGTGTAATACCGGCCGTACTAGTCGTATAAAAAGTTGTTCATTAGAAATATCAGGAAAAAAGTTTAGTTACTTCTAAAAAATTTTAATAAATATCTATTTGATAATGAGTAAAAGTTTACAATCCACTAGAACTTAGAAGTATCTAATCCACTTTTATGTTTTCTTCTAGTTAGGCTATTTCAATTTTACAAGCCATAGGAGATAACTTGAAAAAATAAATACATCACCAATTGGTTTGAGATGAAAATGATGCATTGTAATGTGAAAAAATGATAAATTTGAAGAGATATTTGCAGAGAAATTCTTGGTGGAGATCCCAACACAAGCGCTCGCACGGGCGGCAATTTGGCCGCTCACCGGTAGTCACACGCTAAAAATCACTCCTATGCTCAAGCAAGTCACCACCCGTACTGGATAAGGGCTGAACAAGTTAGGGAAGATATTGGGGGAGGATTACATGACACTCTCACCACTCACTAATTGCCAGATTAGGAAATATAACAAAAATTCTAAAATGGCGGCCAATTTGCCGCCCGCGCGAGCGGATGAAGGTTAATTTCACCAAGGCTTCAAGTAAAGCAATAATTCAAACAATTAATTTTATGGATGTATAACAACTGTAGGCCTTATACATGTATTTAAAATGTTCAATGAAAATTCAATGTAGTATTTATTAAAATATAACTGATTTGCACCTTGTCTTTTATGCAAGTTTCCATTATATCAATAGGGTCATTCAAATTTTCCGCCGCTTTTGCCTCTCTCTGTCATGGCTGCCCATGCCTAACAGGAATAGCGGCCACTCAGCCACTCTATAGTTTACTATATTTTAGCTCGTTGAGTCAACCAAAGGAAAATAATTATTGTCCGTAGGAAATTATCAAGTTGCCATATTCGTCAGGTGTATTGGAAAATATTAATTCATTTCCATTTAAAACGGAATCAGCTGCCTTTATTTCGGCCTATGACGGCGGAGTTGGGGCGAAGACAACTACAGTATCTCTTAACTTCAAACCACAAAAAGAGTAAGAGAGATTGATTGATTGGTTTGCTGCCTTTATTTATTAAGCCTAGGGGGGCGAAGTTAGGGCGCAGCCGGCCCTCTCTTACTCTTAACTCTCCAACACAAGAGAGATAGATAGATAGGCTGCCTTTATTTTAACCTGGAGGACGAAGTTAGGGGGCAGCCGTCCCTCTCTCCCACTTAACTCTCTTAGTACAATTTATTCTAATGCACTTACATTACAACAACATGAGCAAATAATATCCTAAATATAATAATAAAAAATGATTAAAAAGTATAAATCAATAATAATAAAATAAACAACTTTAATTATTAGTTTAGAAGAATTTATTTTTGACTGAAATGAGAGTTAGAAAAAAATAGAAAAGAAAGATAAAAAAATATAGTTAGGGAATTTTTTTGAAGCAAGAAACAAGACAATTTTAAGCAAACCTTGCTCACACGCACACACACCTCATCCTATACCCTGATCACCCACCCTCAGCCACGCCAAGACCTCCGCGCCGAACACCACAGTGCGTTGGATGGCAATAATAATAATAATAATAATAATAATAATAATAATAATAATAATAATAATAATAATAATAATAATAATAATAATAATAATAATAATAATAATAATAATAATAATAATAATAATAATAATAATAATAATAACGTTGCAAAAATAGTGCACCTGAAATTGCAGCAGGAATTTGGCTTCTTTGAAGAAATGCCCCCATACTATTCTTACTCTCCTCCTGCATTTATTGAGAGAAACCAGATTAAGATCTATTGGGATGTTCAAATGATCACTGACAGGCAAGTCATTCATAACAAGCCTGACATCCTAATGTTGAACATGAATCAAAAAGAAGCCTTGATAATTGATGTAGCCATACCAGCAGATGAAAATTGTCAAAGAACAAGAGGTGAGAAATTGAGGAAGTATCAAGAGCTAGCATTTGAGCTCAAAGATATGTATGGGCTCAATAATGTTAGAATAATCCCAATCGTAATATCTGTGAATGGTCTGGTTCTTAATTCAACAGTGGAGAGCTGTAAGGCTATTGATGTCTCAGAAACTCTGGTAGGGAAAATGCAGAAGTCTGTTCTGCTTGATACAGCTCGCATAGTACGCCAAACGCTCCAACATATTTGGTAAAATACTCCATCAATAATAGAAAATAATGCCAAGAGGTTGCATAAATTTTGCCCCTCTTCGCATAAGCTATCCGCAACTGCGTGAAAAAGAGAAAAAAAAAAATAATAATAATAATAATAATAATCGTTCCCCTTAGAACGATTCCAGCCTGTGAGAGACCTGCTGCTGTGCTTGCAGGTCAGATGCAGAAGGCTGTCATTCTTGGATCATTACGTCTACTCAGAGCAAACGATTTAATGGTAACGGACCCAGTATGATTGTTTACCACATGGACATGTGGAGCACTCACTCTGGAAAAATCGCTTGTCACTCTTCCTTGGGGGTCGGAGCCCAGGGAAATGGTGGTCAAGCAAAACTCAAATAATAATAATAATAATAATAATAATAATACATGAATTGAAAATTCAAATTGCTCAACAGTCCTTGAAAAAGAGAGTTAGATGGGTTGATGATAATGCTACATTCAGCCTCAACCCTTCAAGACTGTTGGAGGGACAAAAACCTGTAGAAGCAAACAATGCACTACCTGCTGTAGAGGAGATTGAAGCTTTCTGGGGGTCAATCTATGAGGTTCAGCCTCTGCTAAATAAGGAGACTCCTGCCTTGGGGGCCTTTGCTGACATGTGCAGATCAATACGGAATGAGAGGGAAGATTGTGCACCAGTAACTGAGGAGGAGGTGAGAGGAGTGATTAGAGGCTTAAGGGACTTCGCCTCACCAGGCCCTGATGGTATTAGTGGGTACTGGTGGAAACATCTGCCTTGTACCAATCGTCACTTGGCACGGATATTCACCAATTATTTGTGTGAACATCACCCCATCCCAGGTTGGCTGGTGGAAGGAAGAACGATCCTCCTACCCAAAAAGGAAGATTTGTCCAACCCAGGCAATTATAGACCAATCACCTGCCGGAATGTCTGCTACAAGATCCTTACAAGGATCATAGGTGATCGAATATTGCAGCACATTCAGCCAGTATGGCAGCAGTGTTTTGAGCAACGGGGCAGTAAAAGGAACATGGCGGGCTGCAAAGAAAATTTGATTGCTGATAGATGCATCATGCAAGATTCAGTTCAATATAAACGTAACCTGTCCATGGCCTGGATTGATTACAGGAAGGCATTTGATACCACATCACACCAGCTAATAGTGTACTTATTACAATGCATTTCTGTGCCTCCAAGCATAGTGAGATGCCTGGAAGATCTGTTTGCCCTGTGGAAAACCCGTTTTGAGGTCAGATCACAGCAGAGAATGGTGTCAACTAGAGTGGTAACTTATAGGAGAGGTGTCTTCCAAGGAGATTCATTGAGCCCTCTCCTATTCTGCATTTCACTGCTTCCATTGTCTGCTGCCCTGAAGAAAACAAAGGGCTATTGCTGTGGCACACCAGGAAACAGAATCCATAGAGTGAGCCACCTTTTCTATATGGATGACTTGAAGATTTATGCAGCTAGCAAATGATATTGGCATGTCTTTCGGGTTGGACAAGTGTGCAGTAACTCATCTCCTGAAAGGAAGGTTACAGGGCCTGGTGCAGGAAATGGAGCTTATTGATGGAAGCATAATAAGTGCCCTGAGAGCTGGAGAGTCATACCAGTATCTGGGATTTGATCAGAATCAAGCTCAGGATACTGTAAAAATAAAGATGGCTCTCTGCAGTGAGTATAAGAGGAGACTCAGGAGGCTCTGGTCATCTGAGTTATCTGGCAAGAATAAAGTTGAAGCCACCAACATGCTCGCTGTGCCGGTTCTCACCTACTCTTTTGGAGTGGTTAAGTGGAATCTGAATGAGCTCCAGGACCTGGACAGGGAAACCCGAAAAAGGATGCACATGGAGAGAAGTTTACATCCCCGCTCTTCTGTTGCCCGAATATACCTGCCAAGGCATGAAAGGGGCAGAGGTCTACTTGGTTTGGAGAATCTGCACAACAGGGTGGCCTTACAGTTTGCCTGCAGCATACAAAGATGCTCTGATCCCCTTATGCAGCTGGTTCATGACCATGAAGTTGCAGGGGTTGGGACCTTCCTATATAAGGCAGCACAGCATGCGGCAGATACCCTTGGTCTCGATTTTCGCACTGATCGGGAGGAGGAGCATGAGCCTAATCAGCTCAGGGCTGGAATAAAGACTGCTGAGTTCAGATTCCTGTTGCAGCAACATAAGGACAAGTCCTTGCATGGTGTTTTCTACAGGCATGTTGAGGAGCAAGGCTTGTCCAAGCCACTGACTTTTGCTTTTCTGAAGTCAGCAGCCCTGAAATCTGAGACTGAGGGTTTCATACTGGCATGTCAAGATGGTGTCATCAACACATTGTCATACCGCAGCAGAGTAATGCACATGGATGTTCCTGATATCAGTTGCAGGGTGTGTCAGAGAGCACCAGAGACGATCATGCGCATCCTGTCTTCTTGTTCTGTGCATGCAACTGCAGGCTACATCCATCGACATAATGCTGCTCTGCGAGTGCTCTGTTACCATCTTAGACACTCATATGGTATCAACAAAACACCAGTGCTGCCTTATGCCCCAGGGGAGATTGGATCTGTTGTGGGAAATGAGAGGTGCCGAATTTATTGGAATTACTCATTCTCTACCACCAGGCTTTTAAGAGCCACAAAGCCTGATGTTGTCCTCCTTGACATCACTTCGAAGACAATGTATGTCATTGAGTTTTCAGCACCAGCTGAGGGTAACATTGTCACCAAAGAGGAGGAAAAACAGACGAAATATCATGACCTACTAATGGAGCTGCGCAGGCTAAACCCAGGCTACTCTGTGAGAATGGTGGTGTTGATTGTAGGTGTACTGGGAGGCATGAGACCTTCATTTTTGGCCAACCTTAGAACAATTCCAGCCTGTTAGAGACCTGCTGCTGTGCTTGCAGGTCAGATGCAGAAGGCTGTCATTCTTGGTTCACTACGTCTACTCAGAGCAAATGATTTAATGGTAACGGACCCAGTATGATTGTTTACCACATGGACATGTGGAGCAGTCACTCTGGAAAAATCGCTTGTCACTCTTCCTTGGGGGTCGGAGCCCAGGGAAAGGGTGGTCAAGCAAAACCTCAAACAGGGATAATAATAATAATAATAATAATAATTTCTCTGGATGTTGGACGACACATCCAGAGGAGTTTATTCATAAATTCATACATACATTACATTATATTACATATTTTTTAATATAACAATATTCAGGGTTTAGAAAATGATACCTCACTATATAATATATGTGTCGAGGTTATCATCAAATTAATACTAATTTATGCTACAACAGATAATACAAAAATTCCAAAAAATCTAAAACTATATCTATTACCCTAAGCATCACCTAGTACAAAGATACTAACCGAGGTACTATTTCCTACCTATAAATTACCTTATTTAAAAAAAATACCACTCAAATCTAAATCCTACTTACTATTAGTTCCTCACTACTTCGTATCCCAATACTGAATAACCAATGTCTAATTTTTCTTTTGAAGCTATTGAAATTTTCCTCTCCTTTGATCTCCAATGTTATTCTATTAGATATTGTAGGCCCTAAATATCCTAGTGATCTTTGCCCAAATGCTGTATTCATCCTTGGTTCTTCTTGGTTGTAACGTTCTCTTATTCTAGTATTATGGCTATGATTCATGATATGGTTCCTATTTTGATGATTTTTCATATACCCTGATAACAACAATATATACAATTGCCTAACGCTGAGTACTCTATTTTCTATAAATAATTCTACAGTTGGAAACCGGATTTCCCTGTTTCCCATTATTTTCAAAATGCGTTTTTGAGTTTTAAATAATGGATCTATAAAACTGAAGTTAGCTGCACCCCAAACACCTTAAAAGAGATTCAACTAATGTTAAGAATACAGTTTTTAACATTTCTTTGTCTATGATATGCCTTAATTGATAGAATTTGTATATAAGCTTCCTTATTTTGGCAGTTGTATATGTTATGTGCTTGTTCCATTTCAATGAATCATCTACTATTATTCCTAAATACTTTTTATTGTCAGAGCGTTCTATTAGTGGGCAATTACAATTATTGTTACTATTTCTATCACAATTATGAAGCTTCATTGTTGTCATGTGTGGTTTTGTGCTATTTGTTAAAGAAAAAGCTAAGAATTTTGTTTTTTCTGAATTTAATGACAATAAATTATTTCTTAACCAACTAGTGATTTTTGTTAGTTCTATCTCTGCTGTTTGGAACACTTCTTCCCAGTTTTTTCCTTGAAAAAGGAGTGCTGTATCGTCAGCAAAGGCTATAACTCTACCTTGAATTTGAATGTAGCACAACTCATTTGCAAAGATCGAATACAAAATTGGTCCTAAAACTGTTCCTTGAGGTATTCCAAACTTCATGGAACCCTCTGCACTCATATGGTTCTCAACCTTTGTTTTTTGCTGTCGATTGCTGAGGTAGGATCTGAACCATTCAAGTGGCACTCCTCTTATACCTATTGCCTCAAGCTTTTTTATTAATAAGTCATGGGAAACAGAGTCGAAGTCCTTTGCTAAATCTAAAAATACTGCTAGACATTTATTCTTTTCCTCTAAATTGCTAGTTACAAATTTTGATAATTCTAGTACAGCTAATTCTGTACTTATTACCTTTGCGGAAGCCAAATTGGTTAGGAGAAAGAATATTATTAATTTCTAAAAAGCTTATTAATCTTGATTTAACTAGTTTTTCTAAAATTTTTGATACATTGCTTATCAGTGAAATAGGTCTATAATTACTAATAATTAGTTTATCAACTGCTTTATGCATGGGTCTGACACAGATTTGCTTCATTGCTCTTGGAAAAGTACCATATAACAAGCTCAGATTGAAAATATGAGTTAAAGGTTTAGAAATTAAATCTTTTATTCCTTTCAAGGTCCTGATATCTAATCCATCTAGGCCTGGTGCACTATTGCTGTGTAAAGAATCAATTGTGTTTATTATTTCCTTTTCATCTATGGGGAAAAGAAACATATTATTTGGTACATGCAATTCTGGTACATATCTGCTATAATTTGGTTAATTTTTTTATTCAGACTCTCAGATATTTTGTTAGCCATACTCTCTCCAATATTAACAAAGAAATTATTTACATGACTCAATAGTTCTCTAGGATTATCTTTCAGTGTGACTATGTCACCATTAATTTTCAAAGCATTCAGTTGTATATCCTTTTTCTGATTTGAATCTGTAGCATCCTTGATTATTTTCCATGTCTTCCTTACATCATTGTTCGCTTCATTTAGTTGCATCTTGAAATAATTTTCTTTTGTAGTTTGGATGAGTGATGTCAGTGTATTTCTGTATCTTCGGTAGTAGTTAGCGAGTTCTCCATTCTCTGGGTCCAGCTTCCTTCTTCTATTTAGAGAATCCCTTGTTCTTATAGCTGAGATAAGCCCTCGTGTTATCCATGGTTTTATGCTCTTGATCCTCTTCTTTTGTCTGTAATGATGTGTATTGCTCTCAATATGTTTTTGTAGAATCTCTAGGAACTTTTCGTAAGCTGAGTCTGTGTTATTTGACTCAAAAACCTCCGTCCATTGTTCCACTAGCAGTCCTCTCCTCAAGCCGTTCAAGTTGACAGATTTACAGTTAGTTGAGAGTTGACAGTTAGTTGAGCTCTGTTCATACCCATTTGTTCTGTCTAACTGATGTTCTTCCAGTCCAAGAATTGTAATGAAGTGGTCTGTGATACTCGAGTGATATACAATTGGATGGATTTTACTTTTACAGTTGGTCAACATATGATCCAAACAAGAAGACGTTCCCGCTGTTACCCTAGTAGCCTTTTTAATGCAGTTCTTCAAACCGTGTTCACTCAACAGGCTTGCACCATGTCTTATATCTCTTCTGTTGATTCCTGCGAGGAATTGAAATTTCTGACTCAAGTAGAGAGCAGACCCAGTTGTTAGAACCTTGTGGAGGATCACATGATAAATTCCTACCTATAACAATTATGTTTTATTTCGATACATTAATTTTCAATCCATATTGTGCTGTCCAGTGTGAGACAGCAGTCAGGCCCTGATTCATAAGAACAACTCCCTCATCAAAGTTATCAGTCTTGAAATGTCTATAAATTAGTAAATCGTCTGCATAAAGATGATATTTGGAGAGTCTAAGTCGGTCAGTTACGTCATTTACATACATACTAAACAGTAGTGTTCCCAAAACTGAACCCTGAGGTAAACCTCTGTTGACCACCCTCCATCGAGTCGTGCTGTCTAACCAAGCACAATGCTGCCTGTCAAGAAGTTAATATTATTATTATTATCATTATTGTCATATTATTCAATATGGGGCTTTCTACTAAGTTGTTTTTGTTTCATTCACAGAATGAAGAAAATGCAACCCTCCAAGAGTTCCTAAACTTTCCTTGTATGTCTAGTAGCTACACGAATAATCAACTTTGAGGATAATGAGAATCCTTCATCAGATGAGAAGATTGTATCAAAGACAAGGATTATCTGCCAAAAAACTCTGATGATTCTGAAAATGAAGTATCAGATATTGATTCACATCATATTGAAGAAGAAATCGCCACAAACAGTGATACTACTTCAATTCTTCCCGCTACTGGTATTGTTAGACAAATGATGGAAGTTAATGTGGATGCAAGTGTAAATGAAGCCAGCCAAACGGTCTCTGATTATTCCATTCCTTGCCCTATTACCATAGGTAAGGAAAGTATTGCCCTATTACCATAGGTAAGGAAAGTATTGCTTTCCAAAAAAATTTAAGGTACCCTAATTACATGTTTTCTATACGTTTCATTACTTTCCTTGCCCTATTACCTTAGGTAAGGAAAGCATTGCTTTCCAAAAACATGATTTTTGTGTGTGTGTGTGTGTGTGTGTGTGTGTGTGTGTGTGTGTGTGTGTGTGTGTGTGTGTGTGTGTGTGTGTGGTGTGTGTGTGTGTGTGTGTGTGTGTGTGTGGTGTGTGTGTGTGTGTGTGTGTGTGGTGTGTGTGTGTGTGTGGTGTGTGTGTGTGTGTGTGTGGTGTGTGTGTGTGTGTGTGGTGTGTGTGTGTGTGTGTGTGTGTGTGTGTGTTGTGTGTGTGTGTGGTGTGTGTGTGTGTGTGTGTGTGTGTGTGTGGTGTGTGTGTGTGTGTGTGTGATAACTCCATTCCTAATTAACCGATTGACTTGAAATTTTAAACTTAAGGTCCTTATACCATGAGTATCCGACAATAAGAAATTCAATTTAATTCAATTCAAAATGGCGGAAAAAATTGTGGATAATGACTAAAAAAACCATGTTTTTCACGGTTTTCTCGAAAACGGCTCTAACAATTTTCTTCAAATTTATACCCTAGATAGCTATTTATAAGCCCTATCAACTGACATGAGTCTCATTTTTGGAAAAATTGCAGGAGCTACGTAATATTCTTGAGAAAAATGGCGGATAATCACTAAAAAACCATGTTCACGATTTTCTCAAAAATGACTTGACCGATTTTTTTCAAATTCATACCCTGTATAGTTATATATCAGCTCTATTAACTAGCATGAGTCTTCTCCCTGAGAAACTAACAGGGGGTCCACCACATCCTTGAGAAATTTACTCTGGAACCTCCTTCTCGTGCTTGAGGTAGGTGGGTAGAGCAGTTTATTCAAAAGAACACACGTCGATATTTCATTTGTAGAACAGCTGTTTTGACAACTTTTAAAAAATCCTCAAATTTCATAATTCAAACAAAGGAAAATGTACTTTGAAAACAATAACAATAGTATAATCGTAGTTTTAATATAATTATTCAGCCGCAAATCGGCATAATGTCATTCCCCTAGATTATCCTCGTTTAAGAATGAGGCTTATAGATCAATGAGCACTGTGTACCAGCAAGGGCTGTGAAAGGAACCGGTAGTGTGGAGTGTCGTATAAAATGTTCAAGCAAAATTACAGCTGATCAACAAATAGATATCAACAAAGCGTATGGGGAACAAGGTGACCGTGACCGAAAAATGTAAACTGAAAAATTGGAACAAAAATCAAAACTACTTGAATCAACCAGAAATCGTTCTAGCAACATCACTTATTATTTTTCAAGTAATAAGGTAAGAGTATGTGAAATTTTTTTTTTTTTAAACACTTGATATTTCAGAAAAAGTGATACGCAATTGCTTCAGGTGTACTGAAAAAATCAAACCAACCAACCAAGGCAAGCATACAAAAAATTGAGCAGAAGAAGAGCTGAAAGAAATTGTGAGGAAGCAAATCAGCAGCTTTACAAAAATTGAATCTCACTATTTAAGAGAAAAAACTAAAAGAGAATTTTTAGATGGTAGCTTAAATATCAGAGAGATGTATCGTCTATTCATTGAAAGCCTGAAAGTATCTGAAGCCGGTGTACGGAGTGATTTCACAAGACTGCTAGCGCCACTAGCGGATGGTTGCAGAAAAATTGCCAACCCCACGGCTTGACTAGAGAAATATATCACAACGCTAATAGACATAGTAATAGTGCGCGTACAAGAGTTTGGTTGCAGGAAGATTGCAAACTCTAATGCTACATTCATTTTTTTTCGCTGAAGCGACTGATTCAGTGACCACTGAAACGCACAACCCAAAAAAATGAGTAAAATTTTAGTAATTGTGATCACTCACCTTGTGGGTTTTAAAACTGGATGGACTGTTTATGTAGAGATGGGCTGCTTGACGGATGAATGATCTCTCCATTCATGTGTAACTCGTTTATGAATACTACAAAACCTGCATCAACATGTGCAAGTAACAAAAAGAACTCAACTTATCTATTTCCATCAGGAGTTCACAAATAATAGCATTTATATTATGTGACGGAACGTAACGGTCTGCCCTTGACTACTGCTGCAGCTACACTAAAGCTGCAGTGCCCTCGGCTGCTCGGCTAGAGCTGCCCGGTAGAAGAGTGGGAGTGAGAGGAGCGGAGTAGAGGAAGCACAAGAACCAAACATGACTCAGCCTGTGTAGAAGACAGCCTAGCGCAGCGTATTCCAAAACACAACACACAGAAAGCGCAGCGCATTGTAGGATAAAGGCGGCAAAAATCAAATTCAAATTCAATCCAATTCACAATATTTACAAATTATAAGCAAGAAGATAACAAGATCACACTGGTCAACAAGATGAAAATAATAATTGGAGAGACTTGAAATGTTGGACTCATAAATCCACAGTAAAATATGAATTTTTACTTTCCTTGCCCTATTACCATAGGTAAGGAAAGTATTGCTTTCCGAAAAAAATTAAGGTACCCCAATTTCTATATTTCTATACGTTTCAAGGTCCCCTGAGTCCGAAAAAATTTCTATATTTCTATACGTTTCAAGGTCCCCTGAGTCCGAAAAAGTGGTTTTGGCTATTGGTCTGTATGTGTGTGTGTGTGTGTGTGTGTGTGTGTGTGTGTGTGTGTGTGTGTGTGTGTGTGTGTGTGTGTGTGTGTGTGTGTGTGTATGAGTGTATGTGCGTCTGTGTACACGATATATCATCTCTTAATTAACGGAATGACTTGAAATTTGGAACTTAAGGCCCTTCCCCTATAAGGATCCGACACGAACAATTTCGATCAAATGCAATTCAATATGGCGACTAAAATGGCGAAAATGTTGTCAAAAACAGGGTTTTTCGCGATTTTTTCGAAAACGGCTCCAACGATTTTGATCAAATTTATACCTAAGAAAGTCATTGCTCTATAGTCATAAGCCATAAGCTCTATTAAGTGCCACTAGTCACATATCTGTAAAAATTTCAGGAGCTCCGCCCCAACTATGCAAAGTTTGATTTTAGATTCCCAATTATCAGGCTTCAGATACAATTTAAACGAAAAATTTTAAGTGGAAAAGATAGAGCATAAAAATCTCTACAAATAACGTTCAGTAAGATTTTCACCTAAAATTGAAAATAAGCTCGAAATTCGAGAAAATAAGATTATTCAATTGCAAACTATTGGCAACTGTTGATTCTATTAAATCATTCACTATGAAGAGATAGCAGACTTCGTGTGTCTGCAGCGCTATTGTCCTGTCACCAGCTGGCTAAGATCTTAGAAAAGTAGACTTGAGATGCGCGGGAACACTAGCGTCAGTTGATAAATTTTCATAACGGCAAGGAAAGTTGTGTGAGTGCACCACACCAGATTTTTATTTAAATAAAGAGGATTTTTGACAACATTTTAAGTCTCTTCAATTATGGAAAAGTCTCACAACATCAATATTCACGCTACAAACTTAATTAATGAAAATAGTAAGTTAACAATTATTGAGAAGACTACCTAATAACTATTGAAACAATAATTTTAGACAAAAACTTGGAATATAACTTATTATTTTATCAGGATTAATCCCTGAATTAATGAATTATACTTGCTGAGATTTCAATTCTCTGCGTCTGCAAGCAGGAATGAAAAGATATAAATCCTATTAATTCATGGAGAAATGGAACTCTCCTAGTTTGATAACTAGGAACATCCCTGAACGACGCATGATCACAGTTTCCAGACATAACATAAAACATATACAATACTTTGAAAACAAAAATATATTTCAGATTCTTGCATCTGAAATATAGCAAATATAGGACTCTGAAAAATAAGAAAATTTATGTTCATATCCACCCATATAACTTCATATAACTTAATAGCACGAACTATGGATTTATGTATAGTTATCAAGGGCTTCAAGTAACTAATATAAGTGGAGCCACAACAATTCATACCGTAACTGATCCTTGAATCGAGAAGTGCGAAATATATCTGACTAAGGACACTCATGGAAAGAAATTTATTAAAAAAGTGGAAATCTCAAACCGTTTCAAAGTTATTCTCAGTAGTCAGCTGAGAGTAGTTTTTTTAATTAGACCAAGTCGAAACCCCCCCCCTCCTTACAAAAATATATTTTTATGTACACATGGCACTAGAGAAACGTATTTACTTGTTTGGCGATGGTTTCCGAGATTGATGATAATTGTGTAACAACCGAAACCGTTATATCGATTGTTTGATAAATCTGTGATTGGAAAATATGTCGTCTTTTTATTTAATAACAAATGACATGACGCTCTACTATTTTGAAAAATTATCAAATCACAAACCTAGTTGACTTGTTTAAGATGCTAGATAATTTTATGGAAGAGAATAATATTAACTGGAAAAATGTGTAAAGATGGCAATTGCTCAATGGCAGGTCGTTATAGTAAAGTGCAAGCACTCATTCGTAAGAAATCTCCCCGTGCTGTGTGGACACAGGGAAGTATAATAGTACTTCAGATAATGAAAGAATCAAATATAAATAGCATATTGCTGATAGGGTTTTGGAAACGAGAAGGGGGATAAAATAGATCAGGGGTGCACAAACCACGGCCCTTTATGCAATGTACCTTTCAATAGTCAGAATGAAATTGCAATCAAAAACTATTCGTTAAGTTGACCATCTCACTTTACTCAAATATGATTCATTTTTGTATTTATCTTTTGTAGTGATGAGGAGCATAGCGGCTGAGATGGATGTGTGGTGTCACGAGAAGGGATAGGATTCGTAGTGAGGTGTTTAGAGGTACAGTTGGGGTGGGACCATTGGGTAGGAAGATGCAGGAGGTTTGGATATATGCAGAGACGTAGGAGGATTTTGTGGGATTTGGATTTGGGTGGGACCAGAAGGCCAAGGATGAGTTGGAGAGACAGAATGGAAGCTGATTTGCGGTAGAGGGGTTGGAGACGCGGGGAGAAGATTGACAGGATTTTGTGGAGAAGATGGCTGAAGGAGGGAAATGCCGATCCCATTTGTGTGGGATAAGGCTTAGCCGAAGAAAAGAAGAAGAAGAAGAAAAAGAAGAAGAAGAGATGAGGAGCATCAAACACTGCCGTTTCAATTGCCGTCACAATTTCATTGATGAAACAAATTTAATCAAAATGTTGTTACCATGAACCGTTTATCAGATACACATTTGAAAGGAAACTTTGAATTGCCATGTTTAGCACAGTGAGAATAGAATGTAATATATAATATAGAATGTAATTTACATTCTATACTCACTGGTCTAGCATTGAACCTGATATGGACGAGCTTGTAAAAACAAACAGTGCCAAGTCTCTCATTAGGACTACCACCCCAAGTTAGATTAATGTTGAACATGAAACTTATCATCAGCTGCCACTGATCGACTGATGACAGTATAAATTGGTTGGTCATGCGAGTAACAATTATTGGTTCCATTTTTTATATTCTAATTTTGTGGTGTGTATCTTACAATTCTTCCAATCTTCTATCCTACAATCTTAAGAAGGTTTCGTTTCAGTCCTAGCCTCCAAATAATTTAAGATTATAGTGAGGTCCACTTTATAATGGCAGTGGAGAAAGATAGGAGAACAACGTTGCCGAACTTCTGTCTTGTCAATGCCTTCTATAGACGGTGGCTGATATTGATGTAATATTAACTGTTCATTCTCGTTTAAAAAATCAATTATATTTTAGTAAGCAAGAAATTATATTTTTCAATAATTTCATAATGAATTTCCACAATTAAGATGAAATATTTTGATGATGAATTATTAATTCTACATTGTTAAAAGACGATCTGGCAACAGAGCAAAGCGAGAAGGAGATTCCGCTTTGTTGAATGATAGACAAGGATAGCAATACCATTGCTAATCAAACACTGCCATTATAACATGGACCTCGCTATGGAGTTTTGATTCTAATTAGCTATTTAGATGGGGACAGAAAATTTAGAATACGGGTACCTTTCGGCCCACCACTATTTAGTAGTTTGGTTGTGCTTAATTACATATAATATATAAGGTGCGAAGAAAATTAGGAGATAAGATGCTCGCTACCGTTCCTTCGAACACAGAGAAGGGGCACTAATCAGGGTAATACAGCGGTTCCAGAGAACAATAGAGTATAGTAGTGGAGAATTGAAGGATGCACCTTCTCGGGCCTTCATTGAACAATACCCAGAGGCAAAGAAGTGAATCCTAATTTTTCTTTGTGCCTGGACAGGTATCGCGGCATCGTCCCATTTCCAAAACTCGTGTAGCATCCTGACAATTGGAAATATCATTATATCGACTGAATTTTGGAAAGTGGAAATACCCAGACCTGCCTGCATCCTGTCAACAAGCTAATAATAGAACAGGAATGCAGTGAAGCATATTATATCTTATTTGTAAGGGCCCATATCCCCAATAACGAATTTTGAAAACACAATGCGACAGAAATAAATCTGGGATACTTTCATACTTCAGAAGGTGAGCTATTCTTCAGGGTAACCGTCCACTGGAACCGTATTCAACCGATCCGTTCGGCCGTTGGATCGGAAGAATCTGCCGGCCGTTAATTCGGCCGAATATTGTCGTTCATTGGAACAGTTTACGTCAGTCTAGTTGCAAATTATTGAATCAACTACACTATCATAGCCACAAATTTTTTTCATAAGCAATGATTATATTGAGATTTTGAAAATTGAATAAAAATATATCCACAAAATTAGTTATTCATTACAATAATCTTACCTTCAACAAATATCCACTAAATTAGTTATTCATTATTAAGCAATCTTTGTTCACAGATTCCTTTGAACATCACGACGATGACATCTTTTGTCTAGCATATCCCACAATGGAACATGCTCTTGAACCAAACTTATCAACTTTTCATTGTCCATAGTTACAACTTTAAAGTTAGATTGGACGTCAGACGTGTATCGGGTTGATAATATGGAATTGATCGAATGTTGGATGCAGCGACCAAAAATACAAAATTCAGTAAAAATACAAAATTTTTACTATGTGGTCGCTGGTTGGATGTCTGGCCGGACGAGTTGTAGCAACTGGAGGTGCAACAAATCCGACATCCCAAGGTCAGCTGCCTAGTCTAAGTAGGGTTGGAACGTGAGTGGGGATGTTGGACTAAATCGTGTACAACCAGTCGGAGCGTGAGTGGAGAAAGATCTGACTATTGCTGATCTTACTACTGGTCCAACATTGTAGGACAAGAAATCAGAAAGTGAAAAATATAGGGGGGATTCACGTTGAAAGTTCAGCATGTAAAAAGCATTGATTTGTTATACATGTCCGTCATAAAACAAAGCAGGTAGCTCTATACTTTTCTAGGTACACAATGATTCAGAATCGTTTTTATTCTATGAAGTAAAATAATGAACTACCAGAATATTTAATATCAATTATGAATATTAATTATCACGTCATGAAAAGATATACAGAGTGAGTCATATGTATGGGAACCCTTCAATAAGTTGGAGACTGTTGTAGATATTATACTGTAACTTTCAGGATAAGTTATTTGTCAAATACTCTACCTCTTGACGTACAACTGAATTTCCACCCCTCATAAGGGGTTGACTTGGGGGTTGTAACTCGAATATTTTAAATGTAAACACCCATTGTGTGGTACATCATTTTAAAGGCCTTTTTGAAACAGGAAAGATGGCATCGATGAAAATGTTCTATGATACTTGTATCCAAAATGGCGGCTGATTGTAGTTTTAGTTTTTAAAGAAATGAGGGGTTGTAACTCAAATATTTTGAATGTAAACACCCACTGTGTGATACATCATTTTGAAGGCCTTTTCAAAACGAGAAATATGACATTAAAAAAATGTTCTATGATACTTTTATCCAAAATGGCAGCTGATTGAACTTCATCAATTATTTCTTTAGAAACTAAAATTTCAATCAGCCGCCATTTTGGATAAAAGTATCATAGAACATTTTTATTGATGTCATCTTTCCCGTTTTGGAAAGGCATTCAAAATTATGTATCACACAATGGGTGTTTACGTTCAAAATATTTGAGTTACAACCCCTCATTTCTTTAAAAACTAAAACTATAATCAGCCGCTATTTTGGATACAAGTAGCATAGAACATTTTTATCGATGTCATCTTTCCCGTTTTGGAAAGGCATTCAAAATTATGTATCACACAATGGGTGTTTACATTTAAAATATTCGAGTTACAACCCCTAAGTCACCCCCTTATGAGGGGTTGAAATTCAGTTGTACGTCAAAAGGTAGAGTATATGACAAATAACTTATCCTGAAAGTTACAGTATAATATCTACAACAGTCTCCAACTTATTGAAGGGTTCCCATACATATGACACTCTGGATATCTCTTGGTGAATAAAATATACCTATTTGAGTCATAACTGATCATAATTAAAATCAATAAACAATTAATTCATTTCACTGCAAGTTTACAATGTTTACAATATATTGCAAAAGTTCAAATTAATTATATCAGCGGGATAACCTGTGGGATCATTTGAATCAAAGCTAAGTTATATCTACTATATCAATAGAATGCGGTGGAAAAAGAGAATTGACAACCATGCATCCTATCATTTCCACTGCTATAATGTGAGTCTCAGTATTTAAAGGAATTTTGTACAGGCACAGTCACAGTACAAATTATTAAATTAAATTTTAAAAAAAATCTAAGTTACCTAATTGAACTAAAGACAAAAATCTAAAAAAATAAGTGATGTCTAGCCTATTATCTTCTGGAGACGCACAACACAATAATACAAAATACACACAAAACATGAAAAGAGGAAGAAAAATAGCAAAGAGGAAAGAAATAGTTTTAGCTTATTAGGAAACTCATTTCAAATATTAATTTTAGAAGGCAGAATGATAAAAGGTTTCACGTATTAGATAGCAAGAAGTACGGTACAAGAATAGTATAATTATTATAGTAATATAACAGCAATATAGGCCTACTACCCTTGGGTACGGTAATGTACACTATAGAGTTTCAAGTCACAGTACATTGTATTGAATAGTACATTACAGTGAAGACTTGCATGATTTGAAGGTTCATGAATTCGACTGATTCTCAAGAAAATTTTGGAGCTCGAATCACAATCAGCTGGGAGCTAATAAGTCAAGAAGACATTTTTGTGTGTCGAATATCAGCGCAATCAAGTTACATACTTACATTATTATCACTAGTTACATCAATAAAAACGCGAAAATGGCATGCCAGAATTTAGTTTCACTATCTACAACAGCAATAAACAGTAGTGGCAGTTGGAGTGATAAGGTACTTACCCAAGAGAATCGCCATCAAGTTCATCCCATGACGCCACGACTGATTCGCGAGAGACAGAAAAATTCAATTGTGAAAGGATGGAAATTAATTCCGGTACAGTATCTGATAAGAAAAATTTGCCACTCACTTTGGATGAGCGGAGAGGAGATCACAAACTAATTTGCAACACACTTTGAAACAACACAGCCGACTTGTGAGTTGATCTTACCAATGGCGCTGGCTAATGACGTGTGGCGAACTAGGTCTAGATTCTGAAAGGTGAAGCTCTGGCTGACGAACAGCTGATAGGGGAGGGAGAACTGCGTGCGCGCAAGTTGACAATCGGGCCGAAGTCAAACGAGGCCACCGACAGAAGAGGACTCTTCTAAACGAGGCCAGTGACATGTGAGGACTGCGACCGTAGAGGACTCCTGGTAAAGAGTCTCAAGTCACCTGCGCTAGGCGACAGTTAAGGACTCTTTAATTTTTACAGCCCCGACATTTGAGACCTGGTACCCCTGAGAATCAATCTTCAGCGTTCCAGTGTGCGTTTTGTCAACTACACTCAGGGCCGCCCAAAGGGCAGGGCGACCGGGGCGGTCGCCCCGGGCGCCGCGGCTAGGGGGGCGCAGCGGTCGTATAATGATTACCGCCCCGACATTATCGGTTCAAGTACCTTTATTTCACCTTCACATTAAAATTCTTGAACCAGTTTCTTATCAATCCATTTCTCATAACTCATTAATTATATGTGTAGTGTGAATTATGGCATAAACAATAAAAACTTGAAGTTCACTGACTAAACTTTGGTAAATACAGTCACTCTACGCATAGCTTAGGCGTATATTTTCCAGTCATTGAGTGAGCCTGTGCGCGCCCACTGCCCCTGCAACCTGAAAGTCGTCATTGGTCGCTCCATTGTCGCTGGGTGATAAAACTTTTTAACTTATACGGTACTCTTTTCTAACCTTATATTCTGCAGGCTAAAACCTATTTATTTTTAAATTTCCGTTGATATTCCTAAATTGAAAATTCTTCAACGAAAATTTAAAATGTTTCAATTTAGGAATATCAACGGAAATTTAATATTAAATAGGTTTTAACCTGCAGAATACAAGGTTAGAAAAGAGTATAAAATCAGACAAACTGGGCCGGATGGTTTAAATATGGAGCTGTTCAAGCATGGGGGACTCTTCTTCAAACTTCGCTCCCTCCATTTGATAAATAATATGTGCTGGAGACAGTTGAGGATCCCAGAAATTTGGAAAGTGGCTACAGACAAATCTCTTTTCAAAAAGGGAGATATAGCCCAGTCACTATATACATATTGGTGCTTGCAATATATATTGTAGTTCTGATTTTTTAAATATATTATTTGGCTACATGAGAAAAGTCCAGAACCAATTTCTTCATGCAAAATTTCCTTGTGCTAGATACAGAGTGGCCCAAAAATCTCGTATTTTCAGTTCATTTTCCATTTTTCAGCTATTTCTGCCAAATCCAGAAATCAGACGGAAAAATTTGCTCTAGCCCTTGTTTTAGATTATAAAATGAGATCATTCACAACTCTCTATCTCCAATAAGTACTGAGTTTTTCTTTAAATTTTACTCATTTTTCAAAAATGAGTAAAATTTAAAGAAAAAATCAATTCTGATGAATTATAGTTTTTGATCAACAATATCTTCCGATTTTTAGCATTTAGTTAGATCTATAATTCATCCCTGTGGGCGTATTTTTGTGCTCTACAATCTGAGATCAGATAGAGCGCTCTATATCATATAGATTTCCAGGTACAACTGACAACAATGCTTCTTGTATTGTGAAAAACACCTAATTTTCGGCTTAATCGGCTTAGTCAAGGCGGTCCATAATCATGCATCATGAGTCAAATTCGGTCGAAAAGTTGAAAATTTATTGTTTAGTGTACTTAAGGCAATATTCCAATACACAAAAAATGGCCAATTTCTAGTAGTTGGGGATGATGGTTGAAGCCTAAAATTAGGTGTTTTTCACAATACAAGGAGCATTGTTGTCAGTTGTACCTGGAAATCTATATGAGATAGAGCGCTCTACCTGATCTCAGATTGTAGAGCACAAAAAAACGCCCACAGGGACTTTGAATTATACATCTAACTAAATGCTAACAATCGGAAGATATTGTTGATCAAAAACTATAATTCATCAGAATTGATTTTTCTTTAAAATTTACTCATTTTTGAAAAATCATACTCAGTTCTTATTGGAGATGGAGAGTTGTGAATGATCTCATTTTATTCAGAATTTATAATCTAAAACAAAGGCTGGAGCAAATTTTTCCGTCCGATTACTGGATTTGGCAGAAATACAATAAAAATTGCAAGCATACCTCCTTTTTTATGTCTATATTGACTGGACTAAGAAGTTCCTGTGACAACTATAGAGGAATCAGCTTGCTAAACACTGCTTACAAAATCTATAGCATGATTATCAAAGAGGGGATGCAGCCCATAATGGAAGTTCTCCTCATGGAAGAGCAATGTAGCTTTACTTTTAAATAATACCTTACCGCGCTATACTTGGAGGGTGGCGCATATCAAAATTTTGCCCCGGGCGCCTATTAACCTCGGGGCGGCCCTGACTACACTCATATTATGAAGAAAGGAGTCGTGGTCTCGCTGATATGATAACATGAAGCTGAAGCTGTCGAAATGATAAGTCAAGCTCAGTCTCTGAGGGAGAGAGAGAGAGAATAGAATGGAATAGAATGACTGCCTTTATTTTATACCTAGGAGGGCGAAGTTAGGGCGCAGCCGGCCCTCTCTTACACTTAACCCTCCAATACAATTTTAAGTAAAAATAAAACACTGTACAACAAAGATTATAAGATAAAAAAAATAATTTTACAAAATAATAAAAATTTCCAAATAGCAAATGAAAGAAAGAAAAAAAGCCAAAATTTCTTTGTAATTTAAATCAGTGAAAAGAATACAATAAGAAAAAAGAGAAACGTGAAAAGTGAAAACGGAAGAAACGTCAGTTCAAAATCCATAGACCATTTCGATAGAAGTAGAAAAGAAGAAAGAGAGGAATAAATTAAAAAAGGGAAAAAGGACACACACACACACACACACACACACACCAACTCACACGCTAAGATTCAGCCGAGTCCACCACCTCTGATCCACCGCAAGACAGCCGCGCCGAACCGACGATGTCCCTGAACAAGCCTTAGCTCAGCAGGCAGAGAATTCCACAAACTACAGGCTGTCACAAGGAACGACTTGTTGTACATAACAGTCCTATGTGTTGGGACAGCCAACAGATTGGGATCCATGCCGCGTTCCTCCACGACCACAATCATCCTAGTAACGGTACTCTACTGCCAGATACTTGAGGGTTTTCGCTTTCAATATCTTATAGAGGAAGCACAAAGCATGATGAGTGATCTACTCTCACGCAGCTTCATAAGTTCAAGCCTGTTTAAGTATTCAGTTACATGGTCGTCACGTCTCAGGTTAAAGATAAAGCGAGCACAGTAATTATGTGCACGCTGCATCCTCTGTATAGAAGTTGAACTGTCATGTCAAGAGTCACAATGTCACAATAGTTGAAGATCGGGAAGATCAGAGTCTTGGCCAACATAACC
>NC_052518.1:5967808-6006256 GCF_014356525.2 Nilaparvata lugens
TGGCGGAAATAGCTGCAAGCTGGAAAGTTAACCGAAAATACGAGGTTTTCGGGCCACGCTGTATATAGCACAAGGGAATTTTGCATGAAGAATTTGGTTCTGGACTTCTCTCATGTAACCAAATAATATATTGAAAGATCAGAACTACAATATAAATTGCAAGCACACCCCCTTTTTTATGTCTATATTGACTGGACTATACTGTTCCCCAATATGCATTATATTTGTCAAATATTTGTTTAAATGTCAAGAAATATTGTAACTTTAACAGCTGATAACCTTCGGGTAAATTTTTAAGTCGGCCTATAAAAAATATATCTGTAACCGGAAACATAAAACAGCTTATGAAACAAAAATAATTTTAAAATGTGGAATATTTACACTTGGGACTCCTAGTACATAATTAATTAGAGTTTACTGAGACTGTGATGCGAATGGCGCAATCGCATCACAGCGGAGACACAATAGTTAGGCGATCGCTCTAGGAAGGGGTGGAACCCGGGATTAAGAATTAGATGGTATACTTGTGAGAGGGGGGACGGCGGTTGCCGTTCTCGCCCAGGGCGGCGAAGTCCCTAGGGCCGTGCCTGGGTGAGAGTGTTTGAACGGCACATTATGAGAGACTACCAGCGTCATAAAGCTTCACGGAAAAGAACTACGTGGACTATCGGCTTGAGATAACAGTAAAAGTTGCGACATAAACGCCCTACACTATGGGATATCTACTTACGCTATTGTTTCTCTATGGTACTGGCTATCTCTTCAGCTCGGCGAGCCTCCCTTGGCAGCCGAGTGAGATAAGACAAGGGTGCGCGGCTTAGCTGAGCCGCTCGTTGGACAACGAGATCTTGTACAAAGATAACCGAGTGTCAAAAACTAGCTCTAAAAGCAGTTTCCCTCATTAGTCACAAAATACATCGTGTCAACTTTAAAGAACTAGCATAGATATTCATGATATGATTGATTGTCTTTTCTTGTTAAGGTAGGCGCAAACAGATCGTCATCGGACGATTAGATTTGATGCATTGTTTTCAATTTGAGTGCGCATATCTATCCGCATCGTATAGGTATGCACACACCAATTGAAAACAATGCATCAAATCTATTCTTCCGATCCGTCCGATGCTTGCCGTCCGTCCGATGACGATCTGTGTGCGCCTACCTTTAAGCAGCATTCAATGAATACTAGTTTTTTCAAGAAGAGATTATATAAAGATGAAACTTATCTGAAAACTGATTAATTAGTGTAGGTTTGGTAAATAATTTATTCTTCAAATTTAAAGTGACTACTGGCGACACGATGACATAAGTTTCGTAAGGGGGAAGGGAGTAGAAGACCCCTGGTCACCCCTGTCTAAAAGCATTTTGTAAATTGTTAGTTCTGCGAACTGTAATAGAAATAGATAGATAGATTGCCTTTATTCATTTATCTCACTTTAAAATATTACAAGTGTTGTGGGCGATCCCCCTCTTCCACTTGACCCAAAAATAGTATCACTGACAAAGGAGTTGAAAGATCAACGTCCTCTATTCATTCATACAGTACCTAATATACGTTAATGGTGTGTTACCTGCGATGCTGCGAATTGGGACGAATTATTCACAACTCGGTGGATCCCAAGCGTTTCAGTTTTGAGTAGGAATCATAAACCCGTTTAGATTGTTTGCTCAATATCGGCCAAAATAGAATTCGGCTAAACGGCCACATAATTTTTGGCATTGGGTCGAACCTGAGTGACTACTTGACTATAAGCAACTATGCATACACGTGAAAGCTCTTTGATATTGCTTGTGTGTTGTGAATCTGTCATATAATGTGATGATACGCACTCAGCATTAAAATGACTCTAGACTTTTCAAGTTGTCAAGCAACTTGATTATAGCAACTATTCGTTAGCTCCAGGTACCTATACAGATAATATTATACAGCTGACTCGAATCCTAGCATTTAAAAATGTCTTAAAATGATTCTGCTAGGATTCAAGTCAGCTGTATAATCTTATCAGTATATAGGTACCTAGATCTAGGATGCAGAGCTAGAACTATCTAGTTGCTAGCCACTACATTCTAATTTTTATTCAATTGACCCATTCTATGTGCTAAAAGTATTGTCAATTATAACCTACCTATACTGAGGTTCACGTTATAATGGCCGAGTTTGATTAGCAATGGTATTGCTATCCTTGTCTATCATTCAAAAAAGCGGAAGCGGATCTCGCTTTGCTCCGTTGCCAGATCGTCTTTTAACGATAAAGTTATTATAATTAATTAATAGTTATTATTAATTAACAAAATATTTCATCTCAATTATGAAAATTCATTCGAAAAATATAATTTCTTGTTTAGTAAAATATAATTGATTTTTTAAACGAGAATGAACAGTTAATATTACATCATTAAGCCTGTATCAGCTACCGTCCATAGACGGCATTGACAAGACAGAGGATCGGCAACGTTTTTCTCCTATCTTCCTCCACTGCCATTATAACGTTGACCTGACTATAGGCACTACATTCTAATTCTTATTCAATTGACCCATTCTATGTGCTTGAAAGTATTGTCATTTATAACCCAGTCAATGTAGATAGTAGATGGAGACGATACGAGACGAAATAACTTTTTTTTGCTAAGGGTCATGCCCACATGAGCTCTAAGCTTGTGCGTGGGTAATGAGGCGGATGATAATGAGAGATGCCCACCTACAGTTTTAGGTGGGTTCCGAATATTGGAGTAATGTAATGCGTTATTAAACTGTAAACACTGGAATCGTCACTCACAAGGGTCTTTGAGAAACAAAATGGCGTTTTCTAAAGCTGAACCTCTTGATGACTGACAATGACAAAATTTATATCCTAGAGACTTAACACACCGCTAGACCCTAACCGGTGAATGATATAATGGGCAAAGAACCGGTTCCTGGAAAGAACCCATCTTTGCCGAAGTAACAGAAACACTCAATTTAAGGATGTGGACTTTGGTGGAATTCACCGACACTATCCTTTATCGCAGTTCTTACTATAATAGTTACTAAAGTTAAGAAGTTACTAAATAACTTCTAAAAGAACTTACTAAATATAAGAAGTTACTAAAGTCAAATGAAAATTTTGTTCCAATAAAACGTGTACTCTACCCATTGACATAGAAGAACATTCTGTGTTTCGAGAGAAACAATAATTCCTCTGTTTTTCCTCAGCAGAACAGAAATTATCCTCTGTTTCTTCTCCGCAGAACAGAAATTAGTTAATGGAAAGCAGATACCCCATGCAGTTACAGCTAAAAAGTGAATGTTTCGGCTAACTTACTTGTTCATCTCTGTGATGGACATCGGACTCTGCCATCTGATCGGGAGTCGGCTTCTCCAGGTGATATTTCTCCATGAAGGATGTCCATTGTCCATGTCCATGTCGGCTTTCGGCTCTCCAATAGAATTTCCTTGGGACAAGGCAGTCCTCTTTCGCGATTCTCGCTGGCGCTTGATTTCATCTGTTCAGAACAAATAATAATAGAATCTATGAGAAAAATAATATTGAACTATCAGGTATCCCGTGCTCCGCAAGGGTCTAGTTACCAACTTGACAAACTGAAACCTTGACCTACTGGAATCTTGAGAAATTTGAAAAAGGCCTATTATCATCCTCGATAAATCAAGAATCTATTTGCAAAATTTCAAGTTAATCAGTTGAGTAGCTCAGACGTGATGATGCGTCATTCGTGAATTTCCTATCCCTTACATGCATAAGCCAATTCTTTACTTTTTTATATTATGGATGAATGAAAATATTTTCCCCTCAAATCACATAACATATAAGAAGAAATAAGTAATATCTTGGAAATTTTACTGATGTTGTTTCCAGTAGTGTGATCAGAAAAACAAATATTATTAAGAAGGTAAATACATTATCAAATCAAATAATCTATATAATATAATAAAGGAAAGAATTGGCTTATAAACGTAAGGGATAGGAAATTCAAGAATGACGCATCATCACGTCTCAACTACTCAACTGATTACCTTGAAATTTTGCATATACAGTAGATTCTTAATTTACCGAGGATGGTTGAAGGCCTGTTTCAAATTCTTTAAGATTTCAGTAGATCAAGTTTTCAGTTTGTTAAGTTTTTAATATTTGAACCTTGCGAAGCACAGGTTACCTGCTGGTAAATAATAAAGAGAAATATAAACTATGAAGTAGAAATTGAAAGATGCGAGTCTCCGAGTCTAGTCTAGGATTGTAAAATTGGAATTACTGTAAAAATTAACTAGTAGTTCTGTGAACAGTAGACCTCACGCAGTATTCTCATCCACAAGTACCTGATTGAAACTATAGACCTTATGGAAATACAGCAATAGACCGGCTTCTCCACACATCTGTGTAATCACTTGTCAGCTGATTTATGATGAATAATTCTATAGTCTGATTTTTATCTAATATTGGCGTATGAAGGAGGCTCCTTTTTCCTTTTATATTATCCTTGAAATGCAAAATTTCCAAAAACCTTGTATAGACGTCGACGCGCAATTAAAAAAGGAACATACCTGTCAAATTTCATGAAAATCTATTACCGCGTTTCCCCGTAAATGCGCAACATATGAACATTTAAACATTTAGAGAAATGCCAAACCGTCGACTTGAATCTTAGACCTTACTTCGCTCGGTCAATAAAACATTACAAGAACGATGCTACTGCCTGTAGCGCATTAGAAAAAAAACAGTACACAAAAATTTAAACAACCTAGAAAAACCAAATCTATTATTTTCCAATCAATAAAGAAATGAAGGTTTCAAAATAGAAAGAATTGACGCCTTGAGAGATACTTCACTCTTATCTCTACATAAATTACAAATAATGTCAGTCATTTCCGAAAGGCATCACCTCTAACAGCATCGCATTTAAAAGGTTACATTGGATTCATGAGCTAAAATTAGATTTCATACAATTATCCTAATCACAATTAACCTCAGTTTGCATCGTTTTACATGGTATGTCATAATATGATAACCACAGTAGAAATATATCATGTTGAAACGTTTTTTTCAAGAATTTATGACCATTAAGGCATATAGTTATCAAATAAATGTTCTATGTTGTAATGAAGGTGATGTAGATGTAGATATCCATATTGAATCTAAACGACTATAATATATTGTCAAAACCACTAATTCATTAAAACAATTCACGGCCATTACATTTCAATGTAGAATGCTTCTCCAACTGCTTCATATTTTATTAGTCTATACATAAATATAATGAGAATATCATCAGCTGATGAATAGCATATATGGTCTGTACACAGCTTGAGAGCAAGTTCAGTTCCATCGAATGAACCTATTGGGAATGATAAATTACAAATACTAATCACAGATTTAGATCAAATAGTCGAAAATACAATCATTGAACATCAAGAGACAAGTTGAAGCTCGCTACCAGCTATAAGTGCCTTCCAGGTAACAGAACAATACACTCATGAGGATAATGAAGCGGTATCAGAGAAGAACGAGTTTGGAAGAGGAGAGCTGAAAGATGGGCCTTCAATGAACAATACTCAAAGGACTGGTAGCATGACCAGGGCTGTTTTCAGAACCCGAGTAGCAACCTGACAATTCGAAATTTCATTGTAAGATCAGAATTTTGGAAAGTGGAAAAACCCAGACCTCCATCCTGTCAATAAGCTAATAATAGAAGCATATTGTATTCCATTTGTAAGGGCCCAGATCCAAAATAACGGACTTTGCAAACACAATAGGACATAAATGAATCTTTGATACTTCCATACTTCAGAAGGTGAGATATTCTTCAGAGATATTTGAGTTTCATCTATCTTGAGTTTCAACAGAATTATCCTTACATCAGTGAATCAGACATTATTATGTATACTCTGTCAACCTATAGTGAAATCCACGTTTATAAAAGCAGTATTTGATTGACATTGTGTTGCTATCCTTTTCTATCATTCGACAAATGAATCGAAGGATAAGACACTCGATTGGAATTCAATATTATACTTCAAAATCATGAATTGAATTTCATGTATGCTATGAAAAAAAACACATTTCAGTTTCACTATGAGTTTCAACGAAAACCTGTGATCTCGGAGTGATGGTTAGAAAACAAGTGTGAAACGAAGTATTGGGTTCATCCCTAGATCTAAAGGTGCTCACAGACTTATGCGCCACGAACACACACAAATAAATTTAATAATGAATAAATAAATAAATGTTTATTACCCAAAAAAAACTAAAACTACAACATCAATTACACGAAATATTAGATAAATTACAATTACATACAATAGTTACAAAAATTCTTATAATGAATTGTGTCCTCTACTTGTTTAGTGTTTTCTGGGTGGAAATTGACCTACTCCACTATCAATGGCGTACCATGTTCTAGAGTAGGTTTTAATTTACTTACATACTTCACTGTTCATCAGCTTTTCTTATTATATATGTATCTTACTGTACAAATACAGATATAATAAGCTGATTAATCAGCTGATGAAAAGGAAAATGCGTGTACGCAAATGCAAATGGTCTGTTCTCACCTAAAGATCGCCAATAAAACTGGTTGCATATAATTCAGAATCTCAATGTAATGGTGAACTTGACTAGTGTAAATAAGTCAGAATTGAAATTCAAGGCTGACAGCTAAAATCATTTATTCATTTATTCATCTGCAAATACAATTTAGGTAAAAACAACAGGCATTTGCCCAAAACTGCTTCAAACCTTAATTTGGAATACACAGTCTAAAGGTTATGTTATCATCACGTGATCGCGCATAAAATACTGACAATCCTTGTGATAGCTCCCAAAACACAATCAGCTGGATGATAAGTTACTACAAATTGTCTTCTCATGCACTTTCAATGTTACCCTAATAAAACCTCAGAAAGGACGGAGAAGCGAGTCAATTCCGTTGGCCAACAAACTTGATTTGTTTAAAGATGCAAAGAATATGTGTTGAAAATTTGAAGTTGATCGATGAAAGCAATCGAAAGTAATCGTCGAACAAACAAACCCACCAACGGACAACGACTCGAGGCTCAAGTCAACAATAATAACTCAATACGTTCGTTCAATAAATTTTAGGATTTATATAGAATCTCGATCAAAGAAGGTTCGAATACTGGATTCCTACATATCAGTGTCAGTAAAAATGGTTGGTACAGTGAGAATATTATTCAATTGTTTTATTTTGATTGTTTCTATGGATTGATTCATACTCGCTCGGCCGTGCTGAGTGAAAATATATTTCGAAATAAATATTTGGAAGTCATAATTTTCAGACGTATATACGTTCATATTGATAGTGAGTGAATATAATTCATGGCCGGCCGGGTACTGGGTTGGTCTTGTCTCTAGACCAAACTCTACTAGCACTGCCTGGTTCGTGGGTTCGAATCCCGGCGATCATCTCATCAATTCAACAACGCACTTCCCATTACCCATGCAGAAGCAAAAACGATCATGTGGGCATCATCTTCAAAAAAAGAAATCAAGAACTGCGTGATCCCCAAATGTTATCTAGATAAAAGTTAGACGTTCAGTCGAGCTTCAATCTTCAATGAAATCCAATTTTTGAGTTTCGATGAACCTCGGTCAGGACTGCTCGGTTTATCTTAAGGTGCGTACAGATATACGCGCCGCGAACATGAGCAATTCACTTTTGATCAGCTGATGCCAAGCTTTTTATATCTGTATCTTACCGTTTCTGTAAAAATACAGATATAGTCAGCTGATTAAAAGTGAATTGCTCATGTTCACGGCGCATATATCTGTGCGCACCTTTATACATCAGCTCAGATACTATTGCTGGTTAGATGTTGTGATATACATCCATGATGAAAACACTGGGAAATTGTCATTATATATCAGATTCAATCAAACCGAATTTGAGGTATCATGAACCACGTTTCTGAGGTGTGCATCGCGGGTCCAGTGTAGATAAATCCAGTTTTGAAGTAACTTCAATAAAGTTACTTCTAACTTACTTTGTCCTTTGGAACTTTACAGGTTCCGATTGTTAACTTAGTTTGAAAACAGTCAGCTGAGAGTGCACATAGATGTAAACAAATTGAAAGTTCATGCAAGCTGGAATGAGAACGAATAGCCTTGATAACAAAGCTCACAACTTCAATTTATCAAGCAAGAAAATATTGTGAAATCATTTCTCTAATGTGGCACTTTTTCATGTACTACAAAAATATTACAATATTGATATAACATAGAGAAAAGAAAAAGTTTTGGTTTATCTCTTCTGTGCTAGTAGTGAGAAGGAGAAAGAGTTCTGGCACCTGATCTACCTTCCATGTAATGGTACTACCTTGCATACTATCCATTGTGACTCACTGAAATTTTTGATTGACTTCATTTGATACTAAATGCAACCGTATCAACTATTGAACTCTCAATCACCAACGATTCTATTTAATTCATAATCATTTATATGGTGTTCATCTGTTCATCTAATCGACCCCTCTGCCTACTTGTCAATATAATGAACAACTTGGATGACTAATTACCACTTGGTGACTATGTGTTATCTAAATTTGGGAGAGGAATAGCAGTAGGTTACCTTATTTTTCCCCTCCCTATCATTTTGATAATGTACTTATTGTATAAATGAATGAAGAATTGAATTTATTTTGCATTTCATGTCATGTGAGAAGCATGTCAGGTAAATTGTTTCTAACGTCTCGTCAGTTATTTAATGTATTATCACTTGACCACTTTGATGTTGCCGCCCCTTTCAACTGGTGAACACCCAATTTCCAACAAAACATTGCAAGCAAACTTTTGTTTGCAAGGTGAATGTTAAAAAGACAAAGATTTCACAAGAAATGAGGGTCAGTAAGAAGTTGAAAAGGGATGAATTTATTAGGTTTTTGTTGCAGAAGTGACAGTTTGGAGTTGTATGCCACTCTCGCCCTATTCAAATAGACAATATCTTCTACTTTCTTTTCAGAAATTCTTTTACTAAACTGGCTCTATTATCACCAAACTTTACTTTCCCACACTCACTCAAGACTCAGATGCCAATCATCTACACATATTCAAAAGCTCTGAGTAATATTGATTCATTTCAAAAATTGAAGTTGAGTAAGAAAATTGAAAGTCGTAATCGAATTTGAAAGATTGAGGACCTATATTAACTTTAAGATATTACCTCTAATTATATATGGAAGAGTTAGTAAGAAACGCATGAACGTGTGTAAGAACATACCAGAATGTGACATCAAACAAGAGAACAACAGACAAATAATAATATGTGATCAACGGAGATGCCCAATTTGAAATTAATATACTTTGAAAATGGATAACATCAATTCAACCAATGAAAAGGGAGTAGGTAGCAAGGGAGTATACTGCTCATTGTAAAATTAAAAAAAATCACGTTGAAAATAATTGGAAACTCTTGGTTGTCTTTAGCGACTAGCCTCTAGCATTCTATCGAATGCATTTATGAAACAAGTTGTTTCAAGAAAATCTTTCAACTCAGATGCTGGCAGGTGAAGAGGAAATAAACTTTCGGTCCTCAAGGGGATAGTGCTTCTACACCCTACTGCGCATGTGAGATGTGACTCACCCGAGAAACAAAAGATTTTGCAGGTGTTCAAAGCAACCTGCTCTTATCTTATGTGAAGGGTCTACTAATGCTTGTTCCACCACTGTATCACATCACAACACTTTTCAATCGAGTAGCCAGAAAGCAAGACTGCACTGTGATTCTACTCAAAATTATTGATATGACTTTGAATTCTTTATACTGTAAATTATCTTTATTAAATGACGTGGAGAAGTCTGGACAGTAATATTCACTCTACCACTCAACTTTACAGCATAGAGTAAAGGAAACTATGTAGTTTTTCTGTCATCTCTTGCTTATAGTATTGCATGAATGATTTTATCTTCAATATTGTTTTCCATCACAAACTGCTTATTATTGAATCACTTTTTTGCTATTAAAAAGAACGTCTAGCAGTCAGAATTTTTCAATAACTGAATTTATTCACTTACTGTGACAAGATCTTTCGGCAGGTTCGCTATCTTCCTGTTGATTTTATCTTTTCTTCTCAATAGCAATAATATCTATTTGCACTTCCTTCTTTTTAGATTCCTATCGGTTCACAAAGTTTTGTTTCAATAGATCTAATTTGAAACTTTAACAAAACGAAGAATTTCTGCGGGGAAGATTATAAATTAGCCTAACTTATGTAATCATACTTATAATTAATCAAGTTGGTTGTAGCCCAACTTGAAAATTGGAATAATTATTGTATACAGTTTCATAGACACACATTTTGTGCAGCTTTACGACACAATAAGATATCACAATATGTTTCTCCTCTATCACTTTCACTGTTGGAGGGTTGGGGAGTGTTGAAAGAAACCCTGTTTCCGCGGTGCTAGTCAATGAAAACATCACCTCAATGCTTTTCCGCTTGGTAGTTGACTCAAGTCCCTTGTCACAGCAGTCCCAGTAGAGACCACAACACACCAATAGTTGAATTCTCTTCAAGCTGTCAACATGTATTGAATGGAAAGCGTTGGTGTTATTCGTAAGAAATGCTGAAAGTTAAAAGCGAATCTCACTGAAAATAATCTACTGCGAGGCCGTTACAAGCTGTTTGGCCATTGTTGTAGTCGCCTAGTGTGGTTGACTGTGAAATTGGCTTCAATTTAAACATGTTACCGACTTTCGACTATCAAAACTCTTTTCGGCAACAGACTGACAAAAATTGAAATTTTCTATGCTATGTGATATTGAAGATAGTAGTTAATTCTTACTATTTGAATATCTACCATCAAATCGATAATAAAACATTGAAGTGACGAGACAAACTTTACGATCTCATTTAGTGAGTAATCACTTTGAACAGTCAGCATTCCTCATCAATTCAATTCATCCTCAAATCATCATGAACATCAAAATAAGTATCATTAAAATCTGGGAAGTATATAGAAAGTATCTGGTGCGGTAACTTTTGTCAAAACCATAAAAAAGTTTTACGATTGTTTCATTCTAAGCTTTTGTCTAGTTTTAGTCGCAATATAAACATGTAACCTCAATCTATGCAACCAACCTAAAAATGTAACTTCAATATAAACAGGTGAAGTGAACGAACATGTAAAAAAAATTTTGGAATACACTGTTCCCCAAAAAAAATCTGGTAAAACGCTGCAACCTGTGGAAATACCAGTGGAAATCTTGAGTAAAACTAGTACAGTTTAAGCGCTTCTCTGAGGGTTATGCATATAAAGCCGCGTCCACACTACAGAACGAGCAGCGAACGAACCGTCCGCGGATTGTTCGTTCGCTGCTCGTCCGTAGTGTGGACGACAATCCGCGGACTGTTCGTTCACTGCTCGTCCGTAGTGTGGACGCTGTCGCGAACCACTAACGAACCGCTCGTTCGGGGCTCGCGCCGATCCACCGATGTGTCGGTCTCCAGGTCGAACACAAAGGGATTCGCAGTCGTAGTGTGGACGGTGAAAAGCAAGATTAGCACGAGCAGCGAACGATTGTGTTGTCTTCTTGCTTCTTGGCTATCTGAGGCCCGACTTTAATTAATAGATATTCAAAATCACTTGGTGACAGTCTAGTGAAGTTTTTGTACTGCCTACTCACACACTGCGATTTCAAGTGTGGACGCGGCTTTAGGCCTGTCGCAAACTGTGACGCGACGCGACATCACACGAAATTCTGCTAGATAAGTTAATATCATTATGATCATATATATAATCACCTTTTCAATACAAGATAGCAGTTTGAATTTTAATGAAGAATAGATATTATTAGCTTCTATAGTGAGGTCCACGTTATAATGACAGTATTTGATCAACTTTGGTTTTGCTATCCTTGTCTATCATTCGACAAAGCCGGTGGTACTATCTTTTTCTAGGTCCATAACGATGCCAATTATGTTTTTGACAGTGTAGAAATATAATTAATTAATGCAGAGAATCGGAATCGCCATTCTTCTATCTTTATCCACTGCCATTATAACGTGGACCTCACTATACTCACATTGTGGAGCGCTTTTGTACGCCATGCCCAACTCAACACTGCAGTCCACAATGTCATCAGTAGATATTTCTCAGGCTGATATTGAAAAAGTGATCATCAACAAGCAGATCGTATTGGAAAGCAGAATTGAAGCATATTATAATGTTGACACTTGCTAGCTTTGTCTTAATGTGAACATTTATGATCAAATACTATTAACTCATCTAGCAGACTTGACACGTCATGTCGTGTCACGTCACCTGCGTCTCGATATGCGGCTAGCCTAAAAGCTGCAAGCTTGTGCTGAGAGAGAGAGAGTGATTGATTGATTGAGTACTTTATTTATGTAGATTACAATATATACTGGCTTATACACTTATATACAATAGCTTACAATACAGCAAAATTATAGATGAATTTACATAATATAGACTAAGAAAATAATTATTGAACTTTATATGATATGAAAAAGTAATTTGTAATATAATAACTATAGATAATTATATTGTTATGCATCTACATAAATTGGCGGAGCTTTGGACATATCAATGTCCATTCTTCGGAAAGAATATTAAAAATATCCTCCCCACTAACTCTCTACCAAAACGTTAATTTCGTTATTTAAACTAAGGATTTATTTATTAATGGAAATATTGTAAAAGTTTTAATTAATTCTCGATTGAGAGAGTGATAGAGTGAGAGAGTGGTTCTAAATCAGCAGCGGAAAGTGATTTTAAAGCCCTTGACTTTCTGTTGGTCCACTGTCTTAGTCGAGTTAGATAAACTTCTTGTTGTCAATGTTTTCACAATAGGTCTATTATAAATATTCCATCAAAATACTCGAAACTATGCTATATTATTCAATTCAACATTCAACTCCTGTATTGGAATTCAACATTCCAATCCCTGCTTTCTATCACACACATTTCCATCACTAACTCTGGCCTTCAGTTTCGAGCATGGCGAATTTCATTGCATTTGACATGGGTTTGAAAGCTATCTCTGGTGCTGAAATAAGAATACATCATTGTTTGGTGACAGACACACATGTTGTAAGACCAAGCTACGATACCCTTGCCACATCTCGACTCCTTCCAACAAAGGTGCAAATTCAATAGGAAGGTCCATGCTTCCTGTCCCAGAAAGGTCAATGGAACTGTTCTCCACGTATAGTCTTTGTTGCCAAAATTTTCTTAAGACTTTCTTAAGGGTGATGATGCCGACACATTATATGCATCCTCTAGACAAGCTCTAGCAACAAAGAACAACTTTCCTGGGTTTTTTGGGTCATTAGTGCAATATTGCTAGAGGGCTAAACTGGTACAGCCGACTTCAAGAGACAAGCTTTCCTCTTTCTCCTACCTCTGCACACTCTCTCACACTCCTTCTCTCTTTCCTCGACTCTTTCTCCTTTCTCTCTCTTTTCCTTTCCCATTCAACTCTTATTACCTGAACAAGATCTTTGCATTGAAATATACATCGTGGTATATCGATGGATCTTTGAGACAATGTATGACAGGGTTCAATGTTCACGTTTAAAAATTAGAAGACTGTAGTAAGAATTTCACACTACTGGTGATCGCAGTCAATTTCCCGAATAGAGAAATTAATCAATGCATAGCATCTCCTACGTTTCATAAAGCCCACTGACTCAAGCGATAATTTCAGTACGGTATAAATTTATCCTATTACCATTTAAACTCTCAAATTTAAATTACAATTAGAATAACTATTATGATATAGATCCTATTTAATGGAAATAATGAAGTTACTCATAGTCTCATAATTGAGGTGTTGATAGTATGATTGTAAGAAGTGAGAGTATAATATAGGAATATTCATTCATAAGATTTATTTCATTTTTAATCTGTCCGATTGTAATTGTGTGTGTTACACACAAAACAGGGGTGTAAATGATAAATCATCTTATATTTTCCAAACATCATGATTTCATGGGAAGAGAATAGTAAGCTCTTGAACATATTTTTCAATCATCATGATTTCCATGACAAAAAATTAAGTAAGCTCTTGAGGGTATTCTTCAATCATCATGATTTTGATGGATAGGAAATAAGTAAGCTTGTTTGTATGGTGAATGCTTGTTCCACCTGATTATTCAGATTTGAAAGATTGTGTAACTCTTTTAGACTTTTGAGGACCACAATTTCAAAATAACTCATGCACTTTGACATCCTGCGTACGGTAGTAAGTAATTTTAGTCGCTGAATTCGAAAGGCTTTCAGCATTTTTCTATCATTACTTCCAATCAAAGGATTGGAAGAATATTTTGAACTATTTCCTTTCTCTGGAAAAGGAACCAGAAATGCAATAAGTATGAAAATTCAATGGAATAGAGTATGAGCTCACCACTGTCTAGTAGTGGAGGTTTTAGTTTGAAGTTATTTACATGTAAAGTTAAGAGTTGAGATGTATTGTTCATTGGTAGGACAGTGGTGCATTAAAATAATGCGGCCGTATGGTGTTTGCTGTCCAGCGTGAATCTAATCATTTCTGTTACTGAGTGTTCACAAGTAGTGTGTTAGTTTTGTGTCTTTTGCAGTCAGCATCACTCCCTTCAGTGAAAGGTTTTTTAAAGAAGGAGTGAGATAGCCCTAGATTGAAAGGAGGTGTGAGTGAGATGGGATGAGATCGGTTTGGGAAAACACTGCAATAAATTAACAGAGTGGCTGACAACGAAGGGTCCCCTTTCGAGGTGTTTTGAAGAAACAGCATCTCTCTTCTCCTCTTTCCTTATTCATTTTCAACTACACTTACTAGAAACACGGAGAAAAATACAGAATCGCCAAACTCGTGAAGCTTTCAGCTACGATTTGTTCCACAGATTCTACCTAATATTATAACGGTCCTGATTCTACTCAAGGTTATACCGTTCGGCTGTAGACAAAGATGATTTTGCACACTATTAGAGCATAATTATTGTTCGCAATTAGATACAAAATAGTACAATGGGCTCCGACATTTAAATAATAATAATAATAATAATAATAATGTTTTATTTTCAACAGCACAATATACAAGAATACAAATTCATAACATCCCAAGCTTGGCTTTCGCCGTCAGCTCGAGTTGAGATTTTTCATTTTATCTATGATAAGAATTACAGAAAACTTCATTTAAAAGTGAACATTTAAGAGAAATTCAATATATACAAATAAATCAAACATAACAGAGAGATAAAACACTATAAAAGCAACAACAATTCACAGAAAATTTCAATGGGCTATTCCACAATATCAACAAATGCAGAGACGTTCTATTGAACAGAATGCTAGTCGGAAAGTGTCTTCATTTGGTTTCAATTGACATTATACATATATGCTTACCCTACTTCAATAGCTGAGATTCTCCAATAAGAACCACCGATAATGCCAAGCCACTCTACAAAATTGAACCAGCCCCCACCAATTTCCTCCGTTCAGAACTTCTAGGTACTCATTTTCCGAGAGAGTTGATTTACCCAACCACCTTCGTCACCACTCACCCAACACCAAACACCGCGCCACAAAATGAAACGTGTCCTCTCTTTCACCCGCATTACACATCGAACACATTCTAATTCTTCCCACCAACCACGGTCTGTCATTCAAATTTAACATTTCTCCTCTCACTTTCATTATCCACCTGATGTCTGGCAAACCAAATTCCTCCTTTAAATAGCCATCACTCCCCAAATTCACACTCGTGAGACTCTTATATATGGTATGATGACTGGCTGCGTTTGCTGAGATCTTAAAATCCTCAATGTTTCTCAATTTCCTTAAATTCCAAATTTTATTAAGTTCACTTTTACAATTACTCAGATTGTCCAAACTCGAATCAACATTGGCACCCAGCTCTTGCGACATATCTAACCAGCTCTTATACCAGAACACTCTCTTTTTTACTTTCCTTGCCCTACTACCATAGGTAAGGAAAGTATTGCTTTCCAAAAAAAATTAAGGTACCCCAATTTCAAGTTTTCTATACGTTTCAAGGTCCCCTGAGTCCAAAAACATGATTTTTGGGTGTTGGTCTGTGTGTGTGTGTGTGTGTATGTGTGTATGTGTGTATGTGTGTATGTCTGTGAACACGATAACTCCATTCCTAATTGACCGATTGACTTGAAATTTTAAACTTAAGGTCCTTATACCATGAGGACCCGACAATAAGAAATTCAATAAAATTCAATTCAAGATGGCGGAAAAAATGGCGGATAATTACTAAAAAACCATGTTTTTCACGATTTTCTCAAAAACGGCTCTAACGATTCTCTTTAAATTCATACCATGGATAGCTATTTATAAGCCCTATCAACTGACATGAGTCTCATTTCTGGGAAAATTGCAGGAGCTGCGTAATATTCTCGAGAAAAATGGTGGATAATTGCTAAAAAACCATGTTTTTCACGATTTTCTCGAAAACGGCTCTAACGATTTTCTTCAAATTTATACCATGGATAGCTATTTATAAGCCCTATCAACTGACATGAGTCTTATTTCTAGGAAAATTGCAGGAGCTGCGTAATATTCTCCAGAAAAATGGCGGATAATTACTGAAAAACCATGTTTTTCACGATTTTCTCAAAAATTACTCGACTGATTTATTTCAAATTCATACTCCGTATAGTTATTTATCAGCCCCATCAACTGGCATGAGTCTCCTCTCTGGGAAACTAATGGGGGGTTCACCCCATCCTTGAGAAATGTACTTTGTAACCTCCTTCTCGTGCATGAGGTAGGTAGGTAGAGCAGTCTATAAAAATAACACATAGTCGAGATATTTCATTTGTAGAACAGCTGTTTTGACGACTTTTAAAAAATCATCGGATTTCACAATTTACACAAAGGAAAAAGTACTCTGAAAACAATAATTATATACACACATATACAGTAGTCCGATCGTAGTTTCAAATAATTATGTTGCCGCCAATCGTCATTATGTTATTTCTCTAAATTATTATCGTTTAAGAATGAGGCTCCCAGTTCAATGAGCAAGGAAAGTTGTGTGAGTGTACCACACCAGATTTTTACAACTTGGGCTGCTAGTAGTTAAGGTTAGCGCCAATCCTGCATTTTCATTACCTTGCAAACATAATTGAAATTTAATCGGAGCGAGTATTCAAAAAGCGGCGGTTCTCCTGTTTCTAAGAATAGAATATAACTGGGTGTATTGTAAGGCAGGTTCAACAATCTTTTAATGAAAAAGCGCCACAATCTTTCCATCTGTTCAAACCTTCTATATCCCCACACCTGAGCAGCATACACCATGATTGCCCTTGCTACAGCTCTGTATAAAACCCACTTAGCCGACAATGGTACTTTCCTATTATTTATGAATTGCCCCCAGGCCAGCATTTAGCCCTGCTTTCGCCCTTCCCAATTTATCTCCAAGATGAGGAGACATGCTAAGGGTTGATGTCATAATTACTCCCAAGTACTTATATTCGTTAACTCTTTCTAACCGATTCCCGTCAAAAAACCATTACTCCTGTCTCCCATGCCTTCCGCCATTTTTAAATACCATTATTTTCCATTTATTCAAGTTCACTCTCAGATTCCATCGCTTGCAATAAATTTCTAGACTGAATATCATATCTTGTAGTTCTTTTTCTGTTTCAGCTAGTAACACAATATCATCAGCATACATAAGAAGATTTATTCGTAGATTTCCCACTCTTGCTCCTCCTCCCAAATCCCCCTCCAAATCATTTAAAAAAAGTGAGAATAAGAGAGGACTCATCTGACAGCCCTGTTTTAAGCCTACTCCTGTACTGAACTCCTCCGTCAGACCATCCTCACCCCATACTCGTGCAGTGGTTCCATTATTTCCGCAATATATATTTCTGAGCATCTTCAAAAACTTTGATGAAACCCCCATGCACGAGAGTTTGTGGAAAAGCGCTCGTCTGTCCACCGTATCGAACGCGGAAGAGAAGTCGACGTAAAAACAGAAGAGTTTACCTTGTTTTCATCTAATTTTCAACTTGGCTATTGATACTAAATTGAATATATTGTCAACTGTGGAATATCCCTTCCTGAAACCTGCCTGATATTCGTTTAGTATTTTGTTAACGTGAACCCACTTTTCTAATCTGCTCAATAAATTACCAGCGAAAAGTTTTGCTATTGCGTCTATGAAAGATATTCCTCTGTAGCTCTCAGTCTAATTTCCTTCCAATCTCCTTTTTTGTGTAGAGGGAAGACTATTGATTTTTGAAAAGAATTTGGGACGTTTGCCGTTTTATAAATATTATTGAATATTACCGTTATTCTTCTCATTAATTCGTCTGGGCCATTCTTATAAAACTCATAGGGGATGCCATCCTGACCTGCTGCTTTATTATTTTTTGCCTTTTGTAAGAGGGCTTTCAACTCATCCAATTGGAAGTCGCGATCAAGAATATCATTGAAAACCAACGGCTCTGCGTACAAGACTGGGTCAGCGCTCAACGGTGGATTCAATATCTTTTGAAAATGTTTCACCCAATTATCTGAGCTTATGCTAGTAGCCATTCGCCTAGACGGTTTCTTGAAAGATCTTATCGCCTTCCAAAATTTCTTTGTGTCATTAGCATTGTTCAACTCTCCGTAAATATCCGCATGATACGCTTCTCGTTTAGTCTGACATAGTTTCTTGTAAATCTTTCTCTCCTCAATATACATATCTTTCAATGCTGCTGTGTTACACTTCCTAAATAGATTCAACAGACTAAACATTCTAGCTCTCTTACAGTCGTTATCAAACCACCTCTGCTTAAAGTTAGCATGACCCTGACACTGTAGAAATGATAATATACATATCTTTCAATGCTGCTGTGTTACACTTCCTAAATAGATTCAACAGACTAAACATTCTAGCTCTCTTACAGTCGTTATCAAACCACCTCTGCTTAAAGTTAGCATGACCCTGACACTGTAGAAATGATGAGCTTGATGCCTTTTCTATGCAATCGCAAACTTCTTTTATCGCCATCCGATTGTCTTCATTATCGTCAGTTACTGATTCTCTCAATCTTTCTGTCACCCGATCTTTAGACAAACGCTCATCACTTCTTCCCCATATTAGCTTTCTCGGCAATGACCTACTGTTGTTATCTTTCTCATTTCTCAATTCTTCACTTCTGAGCTTCAAACGCAACGGCATAAATGATCTGAGTATGACTCTTCTAAAATACTAAAATCGTTCACAAAACTCAACAAATCTCCTGCCACCGCAACCAAATCATTCACCGCTACTCCCATGCTACCAATAAACGTAAATTCCCCTAGCCTATCACTTGGTGTTCTCCCATTGAGAATAATCAAATTATAATCTTCACATAGCTCTAAAAACCTACGTCCCTTATTATTTAGCACTTTATCTTTGGAAACTCTCTGCAATGAAATCCTGTCGTTATTTTCAAGTAAGCTTTCATCATTTACCACCTGCCCTGTTCCAATGCGTACGTTTATATCACCTATTTACAGCTGTGATAAGTTCTAAATAGTGTGTTTGTCTTTTCGGTCTCAAAATTCTATAGTATTTTGAAAGTTTGGAATTTTTTAATTATTTGTAATTGATTTAATTTAATTTTGAAGTATTTTCTAATTAAAAAATGATTTTTGTGTGTTTTGAATTGTAAATTGAGTGTTTAAGTGATGAATGTTAAGTGACACATAACCTAGCTACATTTGGACTGTTGTATAATTTAGAATTGGAACCGTTTTGGGCTTATAAGCCTGTGGTACTTTTCTGTACGTTGTGTAATTATGAATGATTAAATAAATAATATTCTAATATTCTATTAATACAAAATTAGAAACTGAGTTAGTGTACATATAATTAATCAAATTCAGAAACTCATTATTCCAGTTATTACAGTTCAAGTACAGAAGCAATAAGTTAATCTCTTCCTGTGAAGATATATTTATACTTGTAACTAAACGATCAGTTATTTTTCGAAAATCTATCTTTTTTTCGCGCTTAGACAATTTATTTATACCCATCAGCATCCCCCCGCTAACCCTACCAAATTGTGATTGCCTGACTGCGCCTTCAAACCTTATATCGAAATTATGGAGAAAATTATCATAAAAACTAATATCTCTTTCTTCAACAAAAGTCTCAGCCAAAAAAATCACATCAAACCTGCCTAAAAATTTCAAAAAATTCAATTCATTTACTTTTGATTTGAGTCCACAAATATTATAATACAAAATTTCTGTCACCTGTGGGTAAGTATCGTTTATGTTGCTAGTTGCTTGTTTAATCAGCTAGTATAGAATGTAATAGAGCTGCCTTGCTCATAGCTGAATAGCCTTAGCCTTATCAAGGCTTTATATGGCAAGCGTTATGGAAATTGTCCAAATCTCTAGTTCTGATAAAATTATTAAAACGGGATTAATTTCGATGCTTCCTCACATCATTCACTACATAATGCTCCTCACCTTTACATCTTAGTTTCAACTGTTCGAATGTTATTTGTGTAGAAGCTAGAATAGTTTGATATTCAGTGTTTGCATACATTTCTATTTACTTCAATAGACGTAAGCGTTCAACTATAATATGTTATTGATAAAACTTCTAGTACATAAAAAGACCTTTCCATTGATATATGATGATTTTTCGTCGTCATCCTCCCCATAAGTGATTCTACTGAGAACACTTTCTCTTACCAGTGATTTCGGCAATTTTGTATGTACTGTAGCTGCCAGATTTGAACGGTTATGGTTCAGATCATACAAGCTTTGAAGAGTAGAGTTAGTATGCATGAAAACCAGGCTTTACGCTTACTTTTTAAGAACATCATGTCTTCTATAGTGACATAGTACTCATCAACCCTCAATCATCTGTTACTAGATAATTTATCACTTCATGTTTCACTTTCAAGAATTCAATTCCAAATGAAAAGTCAGCATAAATTATGAAAAAGCATTATCTTCCATTACTCAAGTTGATGAAAATGTATAATGTTATCATAATGCTGAAAGACTAGAGTCGCAGTCTCTTCTCGACTTGAGTCACGCTGTGCCTTGCGCGACTCAGGTCGAGAAGAGACTAGAGAATCCGTTTATCAATAGAATTAGCTTTCGTGAGACCGGATGTGAAGCATATTGCTTTTTCTTGACACGGCTGAACGAATAATCAAAAAGGATCACAGTAAATAAATGCGATGCATGAAATGTGTGAGACTCCGGTCAATGAACTTTCTATGTGAGTTATCTCGCAGCTTACAAGTAGTGATGTGTGGAACACTGTCTTCAACAGTTTTTATATTTTTATCTGAACACTGTTGACCGAATTGCTCACTCTATATAAGTATCAAATCAATTAGAGTCGAATTTCAAACTTCAGAATCAATCAGGCACTGAATCAAATTTATTTTTTAAGTTGAAAAATTATAATTTGAATGTGTGATGAAATATCCGGAAACCGTACCATCACCAGGTTCATTGCTTAAGATTAGTTTGGATAATGGAGTTTTTAGTATCCTACTCGCCAGTGGAGCGCTAAACTACACCTGCAGCTCATTCATATTAATTGAATGAAAATCCGATATACTGTATTGATATTGTATAATATCATGTTATAATCACTTGTAAGATCTCAACAACAATCAAGAAGAGTATATACGTTCTCAATTTAATCATAATAATCAATATTGTGCATAAGAATAGTATTTGTAGTTAACGATAGATATGCGTGGAGGTTGACAGTTGCGTAGGTCAAGGCTTACCATGGGCTGAAGCGCCATACAAGAAGAAGTATTAGTGTTTGAAATTATCATGTTTATTGAATTAAATCCAATTCATTCAATGAATTGAATACATTTAATTTGAAAAGATATTGCAAAGCCGAGGATGAGTGGTGAGTACAGGTAGAATAAGGAAACGTTCTAGTTTTTGTCAAAGTCAAAGTGAGTAGAAATTATTTTACCCCAACATTGTGTCAAGGCTAAAAGAATAATCAAAAAGGATCACAGTAAATAAATGCGATGCATGAAATGTGTGAGACTCCGGTCAATGAACTTTCTATGTGAGTTATCTCGCAGCTTACAAGTAGTGATGTGTGGAACACTGTCTTCAACAGTTTTTATATTTTTATCTGAACACTGTTGACCGAATTGCTCACTCTATATAAGTATCAAATCAATTAGAGTCGAATTTCAAACTTCAGAATCAATCAGGCACTGAAACAAATTTATTTTTTAAGTTGAAAAATTATAATTTGAATGTGTGATGAAATATCCGGAAACCGTACCATCACCAGGTTCATTGCTTAAGATTAGTTTGGATAATGGAGTTTTTAGTATCCTACTCGCCAGTGGAGCGCTAAACTACACCTGCAGCTCATTCATATTAATTGAATGAAAATCCGATATACTGTATTGATATTGTATAATATCATGTTATAATCACTTGTAAGATCTCAACAACAATCAAGAAGAGTATATACGTTCTCAATTCAATCATAATAATCAATATTGTGCATAAGAATAGTATTAGTATTTGTAGTTAACGATAGATATGCGTGGAGGTTGACAGTTGCGTAGGCCAAGGCTTACCATGGGCTGAAGCGCCATACAAGAAGAAGTATTAGTGTTTGAAATTATCATGTTTATTGAATTAAATCCAATTCATTCAATGAATTAAATACATTTAATTTGAAAAGATATTGCAAAGCCGAGGATGAGTGGTGAGTACAGGTAGAATAAGGAAACGTTCTAGTTTTTGTAATTATTTTGCAAGTCAAAGTGAGTAGAAATTATTTTACCCCAACATTGTGTCAAGGCTAAAAGCAAAAAACAGATCAGAGCAAAAGGCGAAGGTTCCACAGAATTGGAGAAATATCGGAATGATGGGTGGCTGTACAAATGGACATACACAACTAGCGCCCAGCGGTCAAATGGGAGTGATACATGGCTCCGATACACACGTACACTGTTTACGTCATCACTGCCAGTCACATTATTTGTCTGTCTCTCTCTCTCTCTCTCTGGAAGTGATAACGGTATATAAACTTTCCGACAACAATCTTCTTTATAACGACCATTCCTTTCCTATTCGACTCCAAAAGTGATCCATTGATTTATCTCAACTTGTGACGAATTTTGAAAAATGAATACATCGAATTTCCAGCTCTGACAGTATGTTGAAAAGGTTGACGACCGGGAATCCCCCGGTTGGTCAAAATTACACCACCCCATCAACTTTTCGATAATTAGCACATATTGACTCTTTCAGGCTGTCACCATGAGTGAGAAAATGAACAGTGTTGATATGTTTGCTACGCTGAGTGACGGAGGTTCAAAGTTATTAGTGTTTGAAGGTTTTAAGTATTCAAAAAATATATCTTTATCTATCACCCGAATTGTCTTAGTCATTAAAACAAAATTGAAATGAAAAGTCAAAACATTAGAATGAATGATTGAGACGATGTGTCTGCTAGAACCAATTTGAGAGAGATTATTCATTCAAGATGACTGTATCTTAATGAATGATTGTTCGTGCAATCATGGTTCTAGCCCAATCTTTCAATATCAATTAGAATGTAATTTATAGGATAGAAATATGTATCTCATTAACTTGGCTAATATGTTGCCATAATAGAGTAGAGTTTTGCTTGAAGCATCCTTAGGATACTGTAGTGAATTTGAATTTCGCTCCTTCAGTTGGGGAACGTAATTTCGGCTGCTAGTGAGAGCGAAATGGCATCACTCGTGATGACGTCACGGACGTTCACTTTGTTACGTTCAATCTGTGAGTGCCCAAACACATTATGACCGCTGGGCGCAAGTTGCACATTCCCGTACAAATAAAAGAATAAGATAGAGAGAGAGAGAGAGAGAGTGTGTGAGTGAGAGAGTAAGTAAACTGCGAACTGAGAGAGAGCGGAAACTGCCAATGCATGACCAAAAGGGTCGAAAAAGCTTACCTCTTATGTGGCCTAATGCCTCCTCATGAGTCCCTTCTAGTCGCGTCCACACGACGAACGAACGAGCAGTCCGCGGACTGTTGTTCGCTGCTCGCAATGGACTGAATTTTCGCAAGCCTGCCACAATCGCGAACGGGATCCATAGGCGAGCACGAACAGACTGCGAGACAGTAGCATAATAACATGTCGCCATCAGTCATTAGGTAGCAATGGCAGATAATGCAGAATTATTATACGAAAATGCGATAATAATGTAGGAAATATTTAATTTGGAAAGTTATCATTCCGGTGTTAAAACTATACTCCAGGATTATAGAGAAGAGACTGAGAGGAGAAGTCGAGGAGAGACTGGAGGAAGAGCAAAGCGCATTCAGAAGGGATAGGCAGACTCAGGACCACATTTGTGCCGTGAGAAGGGTGATAGAAATGTATTTGGAAGAAGGAAAAGAATTATATTTGGCATTTATTGACCTCAAGGCCGCATTCGACTCAGTGCCCAGGAAAGAAATATGGAGTGCCATGAGGGAGATGGAAGTGAGTGATAGACTGATTCAAGATGTACAGGCACTATATAAAAAGACCGTTGGAGTAGTAAGGCTAGATGGAGACCTTTCTCAAGAGTTTAATATGAAGAAAGGGATGAAACAAGGGGATAGCTTGAGCCCACTGCTTTTCATAATATTTATGAATAGCATTCTCAAATATTGTAAAAGAAACACTCCAAAAATGAAGGTTGGATATAAAAACCTCAGACCAGTGTATGTGCAGGCCTTGGTATTTGCGGACGACATCGTGCTAATGGAGGATAGTGAGAGTAAACTTCAAAAGGCAGTGGATGTATGGGAGAAGGTTATGGCAAAAAGAGGTATGGAGTTCAATGCAGGGAAGAGCAAGGTTATGAAGATAGCGGGGGTCAAAGAAATACTCTGGCAATTACATGTAGAGGACAGGCCCTAGAAGAGGTTGATCAATATGAATATCTTGGTACAGTGATCAGCAATGATGGGAAACTGGACAAAGAAATCAGAAACAGAGTGAAGAAAGCCATGCATATATACTTCCAACTAAACAACACATTAGTAGGAAAAAGAGAGCTGTCTATGGAGACAAAGAAAAGAGTCTTCAATTGTGTATTTGCTCCTACTCTCATGTATGGAAGTGAGAGCTGGGTTACCCTCAAAAGCCATTGGAGTAGGATAACTGCCACCGAAATGAGATTCTTGAGAAAATTGGTGGGCAAAACGAGAAGAGATAGATGGAGAAATGAAAGGGTAAGACAAGAGGTAGGGAGGAAGGCGCTAAGTGAGGACGTAAAGGAAAAGCAGCTCAAATGGTTTGGACACGTCACCAGGATGGAGGAATATAGAGGAGTAAAGCAAGTGGTGGAGGCCAGGAGAGAGGGAAAAAGAAGGAAAGGTAGACCGAGAATGAATTGGGAGAGTTATCTTGAAAGTCTGGGTCGCGAGAGAGGGAGTTCCATGAGGGAAATGAGGAGAATGGCTGAGGACCGGGAGGTGTGGAAGAGGTGGACCGAGGCTGGGACCCCTACGCTGTAGCGGCAGAAGGGGAAAAGAAAAAGAAGAAGAAGAAGAAGTTACCATTCCACACATGATTTGAATGTTATTAATTAAAGTAACAAACTCACCAAAATAAACATTTAGTCATTGAAATGGGCTCAAATAATAAAGTTGTGCGAAAAAGTAAGTTGTAAAACGAATATAAACAGAAGATTATGAAGTGAGTTGGGAGAGTCTTATTTTGAAATATAAGATACTAGCCGTCAGGCTCGCTTCGCTCGCCATATCCGTCTAACCCCCGACTGGATCGTCCAAAAATGAGATTAGCGGGCTCGCTTCGCTCGCCTGCATTTTTCATTTGAGCATGCTTCATTCCATCAGAAAGTCAAAGTACTGAGAAAAACGTTGGAAAAACGCTGATTTTGGGCGTATCCTTGATGAAATAATAAAGTCACCTCATCACAAAATTTTTAGATCCTAGCTGAGCCTCTGTATCAAATTTGAACATTTTCTGTCTATTACTTGATGAAAGAACTGAGAAAACGCAAAAAACTGCTAATTTTGAGCGTATCTTTGGCGTTATTTCAAATTCCTTCTAACACAACATTATTACACCCCAGCTGAGCTTTTGTAGTAAATTTGAACATTTTCTGTTCATTTGTTCCAACTGAACAAATTTGTGGCCAACTGAACATACCTACCAAATTTGAACATTTTTGGTCCGGTTGATTTTTAGTTCTGCGAGTGAGTGAGTGAGTGAGTCAGTGAGTGAGTGACATTTCGCTTTTATAAATATATAGATCCTACAATAATGATTGGTGCGGCGGTATTTATTGCTTGCTTAATCGGTAAGAGGTGATCAAGAAGAAGAGGAAACCGCGATTGGATGAAGAGGAAACCAAGACTGGATGTGACCCAGGAACTTAGAGTACCGTTATCGGAGCTGGCACCTCGTTTCAACAAACTCTGTGCGAAAAAAACAAGTCATCCTTTACACTGACGCTCTTTATATTGTTAATTTCTATGAGAAAAAAATAACAACTGTGTACTATAGTAGCTGTAGTACACGAATAAATTATAATTGTTTGTATAGAATTTGTAGTTTCATTAGGATTGAAACTATTGCAACATTGGGTTATGTATAGGATGTGCAAAACTCAACTAAATAAATATTGAGTGTAAAGTATGTAGTTATATACGTACAACATGTATAGTAGTCTATGCTTATACATGTAGGCGGTCCGGCTTACAGCTGAATTATGCAGAGGGGGCTTGAAGTAAAAAGTTTGAGAACCACTGCTATAATGTAAACAGAACCTCTTTTCGTGGCTTTACCAGCCACATCAGCTGATGGAAAAGTACCACATCACACACAACACAACTGTCAACTGAGGCCATTAACTAGTCTATCCATGAACAAACTATCCGATTTGTTCTCCAACTTATGGCCAGTCATTCAATGTTGTGTGAATAGGGTTGTTTGGATGTTGGATCGAATGTTGGAAGTCTAGTCGACAAGTTGGATCAACTAGAGGATCGAAACAAAGGTCCGACATCCAACGATATTAGATCGAATTTTGGAAGTCTAGTCGGACAAGTTGGATCGACCAGAGGTCCAACAAAAAGATCCGACATCCGACGATGTCTGATCGAATTTTGGAAGTCTAGTCGGGCAAGTTGGAACAACTAGAGGTCCAACACGAACATCTGACTAGCCTTTATTGTTCATCGACAAGACTGTAGTTGGAAAACAAGTTTTGAAACGATCTGACTAATCGGATACCATCCAACAATCGACTTCCAGTAGTGAATAACCTGCTTCAGAGCACAATCTGATTCTGTAATTTCGAACGAGTTTTCTAAAGCTGAAAATATTAGTGTAGACGAGTGTTCAAGTACTCAAACAAGGTAAATTTCATGATAATGAACGCGAACACTTCTCTACTAGCCAAAGTTGATACATATCATGCCAATTAACTGAAAAGCACACTGAAAACTATACCGTACTGAAAATAGGCTGAAACATAAACTTCTTGCTATTTTATTCAGGATTTATGGTACAGGGAATAATGCAAGTTATTGAGAAAGTCATATCATTGTAGAATGTTAAAATGTTGATTGAAACTTGTGAATATCTTCAGAGAGAAATCAGTTGGTTTCACCCTTAGGAACATCATGATGATGCATGCTGTTTGTGAATTTCCTCATTTTGAAGGTGTTCATTCCAGATATTAACAGTTTTGAACACTTTATCAAGGAGCTTACCTTTTCGAATTTATACTCATTCGAAAGCTTATGAAATGGAGAAGCTTTTGAAATATTGAAACCACTATAATCACCCGGAGAAAAATCGAGAAAAAACTGTTTGAAATTTGACTTAGAATTAGAAGAATAGCATTTTTTCAAGCTTAAGCCCTAATAAAGAACTACAAAATATCTAACAGCAAATAAAATTATATTAATCTTGTTTGAAATGTTTTTCTCTTTCCAACAATACTCTTGAAATTGAAATTCGACCAGTAGTTTTCGAGTTATTGAGTATTTAATGACCGAATGTAGGCATATTCTGAAAATATCGAAAAATCGATATATCTCGAAAACTAAGGTCGATAGGAAAACCGTTCACTGAACATTTTTTGTCAGAAATGTTGTGAAGAATCTATGATCAACGGCTGTTACAACCTTGGTGGGACACTCTGTATATACACATATACAGAAGTCTGATCGTAGTTTCAAATGTGAGCAAGGAAAGTTGTGTGAGTGTACCACACCAGATATTTTGAACTTGCTATCAATTTTGAACCCCAGAATTCAAATCAGTTTAGTTACCTTAGGGTCCACAGTGTCAGAGTAGGAAAGGCCAAGTTCGTGACTTATCAGATACTTTAGAACAGAAGGGAGATTTTTGTTTAGAAGTTCATAATAGAAAACAGATCTTTGAGATACATAAGGAGAGAGTCGAAGACACTGCGTCCAACAACTCACGACACCTTTCAAGGATAGACAAAAGTATTGTCCCACTAAAAATAACTGACAGAATTGCAAAGTAAGATGTACGAAGGCTCGCTACCAGTCAGTACCTTCCAGGAAACAGAACAATCCACTAATGAGGGCAATGAAGCGGTATCAGAGAAGAAAGAGTTTAGAAAAGGAGAGCTGTAAGATGGGCCTTCATGGAACAATACCAAAACGTCAGGTAGCATGACCACGGATGTTTCCAGAACCCGAATAGCATCCTAACAATTCGAAATTTCATTGTAAGATCTAAATTTTTGGAATTTTGGGAAGTTGAAAACCCAGACCACCGTCCTGTCAATAAGCTAATAATAGAAGCGTATTGTATTCTATAGGACTCAGAACCCCAATAACGGATTTTTCAGATCCAACACTTGTGGATCTTATTTCAATGCTTCTCTGAAAATTCGACTACAATTTGCTAATTGCCTTTAACAAATAATCGATTTCCTTCATGTCAGCTCTGTCGATGAGGCAGCGACCCATCAATTGACCCTAGAACAAGTTCTTATTTAATTTCTGATTGTTGTAATAACAAAATTACACGTCTTGTTTGAAATAGTAATTGTGTAAGGTAAGCAAGGATTAAATTAGATTTGATTCTTGCTAACTTATAATAAAGAAAATTTTAGACTAAAATCACTCAAGTCAGGACTATCAGATGCGGTTAGATTGTCAATTAAGTACGTGAATCACATTTGTTTCATTGAAGTATAAATGTGGGGTATTTTTAAATGTAGAATCGTCATTTATCATCATGAAGATGAACTATCCAATTTAAACTTCTTCTTATATTTTCTTAATTTCAAATATTCATCACAGTAGATATTTTTCAACCTACGAGTAGTGTGCTCATTCAATCGAGCTAAACTGTTTATTTTGCCAGTCTAACGAATAATAAATAAATAAACATCATAATCATAATAATCACAAATAACCAGATATGTAATAGAATCACATATTTGATTGTTTCTCTTTTACATAGATCTATTACGAGCATTTTATGTTGTTTGCCATATAGCAATTTATCTATAATAATTTGTGTTATAGCCTACTATCAGGAATTCTTTGTGAGTGTACCACACCAGATATTTTGAACTTGCTATCAATTTTGAACCCCAGAATTCAAATCAGTTTAGTTACCTTAGGGTCCACAGTGTCAGAGTAGGAAAGGCCAAGTTCGTGACTTATCAGATACTTTAGAACAGAAGGGAGATTTTTGTTTAGAAGTTCATAATAGAAAACAGATCTTTGAGATACATAAGGAGAGAGTCGAAGACACTGCGTTCAACAACTCACGACACCTTTCAAGGATAGACAAAAGTATTGTCCCACTAAAAATAACTGACAGAATTGCAAAGTAAGATGTACGAAGGCTCGCTACCAGTCAGTACCTTCCAGGAAACAGAACAATCCACTAATGAGGGCAATGAAGCGGTATCAGAGAAGAAAGAGTTTAGAAAAGGAGAGCTGTAAGATGGGCCTTCATGGAACAATACCAAAACGTCAGGTAGCATGACCACGGATGTTTCCAGAACCCGAATAGCATCCTAACAATTCGAAATTTCATTGTAAGATCTAAATTTTTGGAATTTTGGGAAGTTGAAAACCCAGACCACCGTCCTGTCAATAAGCTAATAATAGAAGCGTATTGTATTCTATTTGTAAGGACTCAGAACCCCAATAACGGATTTTGCAGATCCAACACTTGTGGATCTTATTTCAATGCTTCTCTGAAAATTCGACTACAATTTGCTAATTGCCTTTAACAAATAATCGATTTCCTTCATGTCAGCTCTGTCGATGAGGCGGCGACCCATCAATTGACCCTAGAACAAGTTCTTATTTAATTTCTGATTGTTGTAATAACAAAATTACACGTCTTGTTTGAAATAGTAATTGTGTAAGGTAAGCAAGGATTAAATTAGATTTGATTCTTGCTAACTTATAATAAAGAAAATTTTAGACTAAAATCACTCAAGTCAGGACTATCAGATGCGGTTAGATTGTCAATTAAGTACGTGAATCACATTTGTTTCATTGAAGTATAAATGTGGGGTATTTTTAAATGTAGAATCGTCATTTATCATCATGAAGATGAACTATCCAATTTAAACTTCTTCTTATATTTTCTTAATTTCAAATATTCATCACAGTAGATATTTTTCAACCTACGAGTAGTGTGCTCATTCAATCGAGCTAAACTGTTTATTTTGCCAGTCTAACGAATAATAAATAAATAAACATAATAATCACAAATAACCAGATATGTAATAGAATCACATATTTGATTGTTTCTCTTTTACATAGATCTATTACGAGCATTTTATGTTGTTTGCCATATAGCAATTTATCTATAATAATTTGTGTTATAGCCTACTATCAGGAATTCTTTGTGAGTAGAAATTTATTACAATACTCACTATTTGTAATAAAAAAATGACAAATTAACAAATAGCCGAGTTAAATAAGGCGTTGCACCCTTCAGTCTGCTGGTGCTACCTGGTCGCGGGTTCGAGTCCCATCGAATAGGCATGGACGTTTTATCAATTCACCCTCACACTTCCCATTACCCACGCACCTTCAGAACGCTCATGTGGGCATCATCCTCAAAAAAATTCTATAGTAGAGGAAAGACAAGGATCAACAACATATTAATAAGATTTATTTATGTTATACAAATTACCTCTCCTACAAAGTTAGTCAGTTAGTTACAAGTTGAATCAACCTCTAACTTAAATCTAGAAACTCAGTTTTACAGGAGCCCATGGAGAACCAATAGAGAGCTTTGGGGTGAGTAGAGGGAGAGACAGCTCAAGTTCCCTTCCTCACTTTCTATGCCCTTATAAATTGATTGACCTTTGGGCGTGGCTTTTGTGACCCCATAGGGAAGCCCTACAGCCCTATTATATTCTGCTTTAGCCCTTCTCGAAATTCAATAGCTTACACGAACTATTTTTTTTATAAATTTGGAATTGACTGAATTTTTCATGTAGTAAGAATTTTCTCCACCTTTTGAGAAACTCGATAATAAACTCCACGTAACTTCGAAATAAGTTCTCCTCAACTTTTTTGAGGTTTGTCAGCATTCCATAAACACAGGAGGTTAATTATTATAGAAAAATAGTAAGCCGCAATTAAATCTGTTGTTGCCAACACCGTCAATCAATAATATTGTATTCAACAATTAATAATACAATTTGATTCTATAGTGAGGTCCACGTTATAATGACAGTGTAGAAAGATAGGAGAACAACGTTGCCGACCCTCTGTCTTGTCAATGCCTTCTATAGACGCTAGCTGATACAATTTTATTGATTCAATATTAACTGTTTATTCTCGTTTAAAATAATCAATTATATTTTATCAAGCAATAAATTATATTTTCATAATTAAGATGAAATGTTTTGTTAATGATTAATTCTACATTGTTAGAAGACGATCTGGCAACAGAGCAAAGCGAGAGGGAGATAGCGCTATTCGCTTTGTTGAGTGATAGACAAGGATAGCAATACCATTGCTAATCAAACACTGCCATTATAACGTGGACCTCACTATAGTTACAAGAATCATTGGATTGTTCTCACAGCAATAACTTTGTTCATTGGTTCGTGCGTGTCAGGTGATCCATGTGCCAATATTTGAGTAGTAAAATCCACTGTTCTAACAGCTTTGTCATTAAAGATTAAGGCTGTGCAAAGGATAAAAATAAACTTTCTACTGGTGATATTTTTCCAAGTTTTTGGATTTGTATATCATCAAGCTATCAAAATGAAAAAGTTTTCTCAGGGAAACATTTTTTTTCCGATCATTGCTTTTTGAGATATGAGCGCCTAAAGTTAAAATTTTTGGGACAGAACATTTCAAGTCCGTTATGAGATAAATAAATACATGAGATTCAGAGGATAGATTGATTCTTCATGGTATTAATGATCTAGTAAAACAAAAATTTTCTGAAAATATGAATTTTTGAAAAAGTTATACAATTTACCAAAAATAATTCAACTAAAAGTTATTAAAAATATCTGGAAAAATATCACCAGTAGAAAGTTTATTTTTATCCTTTGCACAGCCTTAATTTATAAAAAATATATTGTGTAAGCCATTGAATTTCGAGAAGGGCTAAAGCAGAATATAATAGGGCTGTAGGGCTTCCCTATGGGGTCACAAAAGCCACGCCCAAAGGTCAATCAATTTATAAGGGCATAGAAAGTGAGGAAGGGAACTTGAGCTGTCTCTCCCTCTACTCACCCCAAAGCTCTCTATTGGTTCTCCATGGGCTCCTGTAGAACTGAGTTTCTAGATTTGAGTTAGAGGTTAATTCAACTTATAACTAACTGACTAACTTTGTAGGAGAGGTAATTTGTAACATAAATGAATCTTATTAATATGTTGTTGATCCTTGTCTTTCCTCTACTATAGAATATATATATATTTTTTTTTTTTTTTTTTGAGGATGACGCTTACATGAGCGTTGTTCTGCTTGTGCGTGGGTAATGTGGCAAGTACGAGGGTGAATTGTGAGATGATCAAACGTCCATGCCTATTCGATGGGATTCGAACCCGCGACCAGGTAGCACTAGCAGACTTGGATTTATCTCTTACCAAATTTGAAATGTTCTGTCCCAAAAATTTAAACTTAAGGCGCTCATATCTCAAAAAATAATGATCGGATAAAAATGTTTTCCTGAGAAAACTTTTTCTTTTTGATAGCTTGATGAAGTCTGAGAACTTGGAAAAATATCACGAGTAGAGAGCTTATTTTTAGCCTTTGCACAGCCTTAAAAGGTCATGTCTTGTTCATTTTGGAGCGAGACGACATTTTAATAGGTGGACATCTGGATATCACCTCATCCGCAGTGCGGATCGTCAATAAATTTGCTCCAGGTTGTGCAGTTTTCTCTTGAGCAGGAACATCCAGCTCTGAGCCAGTTCAGGGTCTTCCACTTTGTATTATGATCATATCCAATATCCGATGCTGTAGAATTCTCTAGAGACTGTATTCATAGTTATGGGTAAAAGAAAACTCAATTGGAGCATTGAACCCATATTTTTAAACAATATAATTAGCGGATAATTTGAAAATTTCTGAAATGTATGCGATAACTGGTTGAACGGGAGGATTGAGAAGGAGAGGGGGAAGCTACGAAGACAATCTATTTATTTAATAAAGCTGATTGAGAATGTGCTTCTCAGATCAGTAGACCTAACTATTTAACGATAGGCTATTAATCATGTATCCCAGTTACAGAATCATTCAAGCTTACTTTTTAACAGTAGTTTCAGTATAATTCTTAAATCGTAAAATGGAGAAATAAATTCAATATTTTTAATGTCACTTCAATGCCATCTCTGAGCAAGAACCAACTGATGAATAAATAGTATTATGTTGTCATGGTCACTCATGTCAACCATATGAAAGAAATAAGTAATTGACTTATATAACAATAATTTATAGTCATAGTTGTTCATTTGGGTGACTAGGGCCCGGTTGTACAAAAGCCTGTTAAATTTCAACCGTGATTAATTTCACGAGACTCAATCAGAGAATGGTTTCATGAAAAGACGGCTTCTCTGATTGGTTATCCTGGAATTAATCACGGTTAAAATTTAATCGGCTTTTGTGCAACCGGCACTATATGTTTGTGTAGGTGGTGCCACTGCAACACAGGCTATACTCCTCTGTGATACTTGCCTGCCGACTTGACAGTTGACAGTAGTGCTGGATAGAAGCGTGCACCCCACCCCTGCCTCACGGGTCTTATTCAAATAACGGCATTAACATACAGCTCGGCCGAAACCATTTCAATAGTTGTCTCAAGTTTATATTATAGGAAAATAGCTTCATATAGTTATGCAGTTAGATATTTCAGATTTTGATAGAAAGATCAATCAAATAGTACAACGGACAAAACAAAAATTAAGGTAATTGATTTTATTGTTTTAATCGATCAATTTGGGTGAGAGTAGTCGATGGTTTCCCACCAAAATTTCTGAAGGCATAACTTATGGCAGCCTGAAAACCACGAGATCTCGATCTCGATCACGATATCTCCAAAACCAATTATTCGTTCAAACTCTATAATTAGTGATTGTATTAACATATTGGTAATACTCCAATTACGATTAAAAAATACCAGACTTTATAAGAAGTGAAAAGGGAAAAAAACATGGATTTAGCGATTTTCCGCAAAGTTGAAAAAATTATCAATTTTTGACGTGCTATAACTCCCTCCCTTCCCATTGGAGATAGGAAAAACGTTTAGTGGATGAAAATTGTAGATAATTTAATGCTCTTCAAAAACGAACAATCGAATAATATTGGTTTTGGAGATATCATTGCATGTTCACTCTAATTATCTGTGTTATATAATAAGATTTGTGTTACTGGTGAAACGCACCAAGTCAACTTTGTCGCACCAAGTCTCTTGATCAAGAATGCGCAGTAAGTTTGAATGAAATAACTAAGTTCTCTTAGTGCTTTTCTCCTGAAATAAAACAACACAACCTGACTTGATGCTTTTTTGAATCAGCTGTATCTATGAAAATGTAATCAAAGCTAATGAAAACATCAGAGCTTAGTGCTTTTCACCAGTCGAAAGAGCATCGAAAAATGTATCACTTAGTGCAAAAACCTCATTTTGTCCATTTTTTGACTTGGTGCATTTTGCTTGTAAGCAGACGGACTATAATGTTTCAGCCTTGATGCTTCATACTGAGTAACCCCACTGAGAGCTGTGACTTTCTTATCAATGATTTCTGCCATTTTGTATGAAGCTGAATTGGACGGTTACACATGGATCAGAGTATATAAGCAGTTATGTAAATGAAAATTAATAGCAGTGTTGAGAGCATTGAGAGCATACATTTGGTCGTGATAAGCAAGGCGTGACTAGGGAGGGGAGCCGTTTATCATTTGTGACTCACATTCGGCTGTCATATCAGAACGCCCCCCCACATCATTATATAGTTAAGGTCCAAGTAATAATGGCAGTATTTGATCAACATTGCTGCTGCTATCCTTGTCTACCATTCAACAGAGCAGATAGCGCTATCCTCCAGCTCCACAATGCTGCCACATCGTTTTTCAACAATATAGAAATATAACTGATTAACAAAATAGGCCTATATTTCATCTGAATTATGAAAATTTAGTATTCAGTAATTGAAAAAGTATGTTTTGACGATTAAAATATAATTTATTACTCTAAACATGGATGAACAGTTAATAATAAATCTGATATATAGACGATTAACATGTAATTTATTATTTTAAACATGAATGAACAGTTGATATTACATCAGATATATACCAGTAGGCCTATTACCTATCCTCTTTAGAAGATAGTGACAAGGCAGAGAATCGGTAACGCTATTCTATCTTCCTTCATTGCTATTATAATGTGGACCTCGCTATAGTTTACCTTCACCGCCCTGAGTTTAGAAGTCAGTGTTTAAGTGTTTATAGTTTAGAAGGCAGTGACAAGGCAGATAATCAGTAACGCTGTTCCATCTTCCTTCATTGCCATTATAATGTGGACCTCGCTATAGTTTACCTTCACCGCCCTGAGTTTAGAAGTCAGTGTTTAAGTGTTTATAGTTTAGAAGGCAGTGACAAGGCAGATAATCGGTAACGCTGTTCTATCTTCCTTCATCGCCATTAGAATGTGGACCTCGCTATAGTTTACCTTCACCGCCCTCTAGTCTTATCTCCATCACTATATTTTTTATGTAAACTGTCACCCAATATATGGAGGGATTCCCTTCAAACTATGTCAGCATCTATTAAATGATAAGCATAGATGTTATTTATGAGGAATGCTCTAACAGTTTGAACAGAATATAATATAACTATAGCGCGGAACAATAAATATGTTTTACACAGCAACCTATAATGGAATATATATTTTTGTATCTAGGAGTCATTTATCCTTCACCTACAACAATACTATTTATAACAATTATCATACTCTTAATATAGTCCAGTCAAGGAAAGGTTATAGAAGGAAAAGTTGGGAAGACAATTTTTGACCCCGCAGTTCTGTTGAGGGTAGTAAGGAGGTAAACATATGAAAATTTCACCACTTGGAATAGTGAAATAATACATCATTTCAAAGAGAAATCAATGCTCTTCAAACCTACGATGAGCATCAGTTTTTAAGATGCATTGTTGGAGAGTTATAAGCCCTGAAAGAGCAAAACATTGGATAAATACCTGTTATTTTAACAATTACACACCTTCAAGAACGAATATTTCGGAAACTGTTGGGAATATCACAATATTCCACTGAACAATAAGTTTAGACAATTTATCAAGCTTTATTTTTGAATAGTTAGTTATGTCGGTTGAACGTATTGTTCTCAATAAATGAGCGTGGAAGCAAAACGCTGAAAAATGCAACTTTTAAACCACCCTCATCCCCTTAGCACATGAGTTAGGAATGGGGACTTTTGATATGTTCTCCTCTCAACTAGTCTCAATAAAGCTGCAAAGTCAAAAAATTTGTTTAAAACATTCCCTCCAAATTCCTGTGTCAATTGGTCTATTGTTGCAAAAATGGAGATTTCACACTCAACACTGAAGCTGTTGCAAAAGGTGTAGGGAAATTCGTAAAAGCCTGAAATTATACATCAAATTGGAGAGAATTCAATGCCTTATAAGCTCATAATCAGCATGGATTTTTCCCGTCGATTTTTAAAAATTTATAAGAGCAGAAATAGAAAGAAATTTGTGGCAAACGTGGTTTTTTCAAAAATGTCAAACCTTCAAGAGCGGATATCTCAAAAACTAGAGGGGATCGAAAAAAAGTTGTGAAATGAATATTGTAGGAAATTATGTGAGCTTTAATTTGTTATATGACAGTCAAGTCCTCAGGATACATAGATTTTGATTTTTATGCGAGAAACCAAAAAATTGTACCTTTAAACCACCCTCACCCCCTTAGCACAGGGGGTAGGGGTGGGGAATTTTCATATGTTCTCCTCTCAACTACTCTCAATAAAGCTGCAAAGTCAAAAAATTTGTTTAAAACATTCCCTCCAAATTCCTGTGTCAATTGGTCTATTGTTGCAAAAATGGAGATTTCACACTCAACTCTGAAGCTGTTGCAAAAGGTGTAGGGAAATTCGTAAAAGCCTGAAATTATTCATCAAATTGGAGAGAATCCAATGCCTTATAAGCTCATAATCAGCATGGATTTTTCCCGTCGATTTTTAAAAATTTATAATAGCAGAAATAGAAAGAAATTTGTGGCAAACGTGGTTTTTTCAAAAATGTCAAACCTTCAAGAGCGGATATCTCAAAAACTAAAGGGGATCGAAAAAAAGTTGTGAAATGAATATTGTAGGAAATTATGTGAGCTTTAATTTGTTATATGACAGTCAAGTCCTTAGGATACATAGATTTTGATTTTTATGCGAGAAACCAAAAAATTGTACCTTTAAACCACCCTCACCCCCTTAGCACAGGGGGTAGGGGTGGGGACTTTTCATATGTCTAACTCCTTACTACCCTCAACAGAACTGCGGGGTCAAAAATTGTCTTCCAAACAATGCCCTCTATACCCTTTTTTGAGCATTCATTGCCTGGACTAATATGGTGATAATTTTATTATGATATAACCATGATACATGCAGGTGCTAGACGACTACAAAATAATATAGTTCACGTTGCAACTATTCTCCACATTGCAGATGGTGAAATTTGACATTGTTATGAATGGTTCACATTGTCATATATTGAGAATTTTTCTTGCAGTAATGTCACTGTTTTGAGGATTTCTTCCTAAATAATAGTTCTCTGTAGTATTACTGTAGCATTCTCCTCTGGATACACGTTGATCACATTTTCATATCTGGATAGTTTACGTTACGTCTGGATTTGACGTCATCGATCATCGAATACTAATCTATCGAGATGTATATTGATTATATCGATGTATCGGTTTCTTCAATTTCATTATAACAATCAGCAATCAATATAACTTATGTTTCT
>NC_052518.1:6006356-6038507 GCF_014356525.2 Nilaparvata lugens
AAAATGGCGGATAATTACTAAAACCCATGTTTTTCACGGTTTTCTCAAAAACGGCTCTAACGATTTTCTTCAAATTTATACCATGGATAGCTATTTATAATCCCTATCAACTGACATGAGTCTCATTTCTGGTAAAATTGCAGGAGCTCCGAAATATTCTTGAAAAAAATGGCGGATAATTACTAAAAAATCATGTTTTTCATGATTTTCTCAAAAATAAGTTGAACGATTTTTTTGAAATTCATACCCTGTATAGTTATTTATCAGCTCTATCAACTGGCATGAGTCTCCTTTCTGGGAAACTAATGGGGGGTCCACCCCATCCTTGAGAAATGAACTTACTAACCTCCTTCTCGTGCATGAGGTAGGTAGGTAGCGCAGTTCATAAAAAGAACACAAGTCGAGATATTTCATCTGTAGAACAGCTGTTTTGACGACTTTTAAAAAATTCATCGAATTTCACAATTTACACAAAGGAAAAAGTACTCTGAAAACAATTATATATACACATATACAGAAGTCTGATCGTAGTTTCAAATATGAGCAAGGAAAGTTGTGTGAGTGTACCACACCAGATTTTTTTCGTTCGCTAGCCGGATAAATTGTCTCTTATGGGGTAAACTATACGAGCGAAATAAGACGCTCCCCATAACAGGCCATGCCTTTTCTGAAGACGCGCGAAATAAATTCAGCACATAAGATGCCCGTATAGTTGGAGCCTAAGTCCGCAAGGATCATCCCGATCAGCTGATCAAAAGCGACGCATGTTGATGGCGTCATTCGAGTTCAAATTCAATTGAATTCATTATAAACCAACATTTTTACAAAAGTATTGATTTGAGTAAGATAACAATTCATAAATTAGAATCATCATGTTATTAAGTGACAATGAACTATAATTATCACTGTCTTTAGATTGAAATAGCCTCAAATTCATTATTTATTGACGTGAGCATTTATAAAAATAAATTGATATCGTCCATGAGAAGAACAGGTTCTATCAACATGATATTGCCAGTTACTATAATAATAATTATACTATTAGGCTACAATGAATTGTACGCGTACAGTAGCCTCTTTTATTAGCATATGACATTTCATTACAATCATAAATAATTTGGCAATTGAATTATTGTATACATTTATGCTTGCTTCGAAATTCAGATTAATTTATTAAAAATAAATTAATGCCAGTAAATACTGGAGCAGGCTGAATATTGGAATCGTTTGCTGAGTTAGTGAGTTATAGCAGACACAAGCTATCTTTTCTCTATGGCTATAGTGAGGTTCACGTTATAATGGCAGTAGAGAACAGGGTTGCCTTCTATATAGCTCATATATGTAATACTAACTATTCATTCTTTATTGTTTAAAATAATCATTTATATTTTATTCTTAGGGCTATTTATCAAGACTACTTGATAATGACATTAGTAGCCGAAACATGTCGTGACGAAATAATTTTAAAAGGGTACTCAGATTTATACTTTTATCTATATGTATATCTTTACTCTATCTTCTCCTATAGCTAAGGGTGAGTCATTAACATACATCAAGTGCCTGAGTTTAATTAATTCTTTGTATCTGTTTTAGAGAAAGAAATTCATAAGTAACTGTAAACTTTGCAAGATCTGAATTTCAAGTATTTGAACTGGAATTTCAAGCAATTCGACTGAGTATGATATATGTGCTTTTATTTCATTCAAGCAATTCAGTTAATTACAATTAAATCACATACACACAAAAACAAACGCAATTCTACTCACATGCAGACCAGTACCCAAACAAAAAGTAAATCCATATAGTTACCTTCTCAATACCGTTAAATATAGAACGGTATAGCATTAAGCTTCTAATATCATTTCCCAGCAAATACGTAAATCGATGGATTATGTTTTTGACATCATCTTTAACATCGTAATCATCATCATCATCACCTTCATCTTCTTCGTCTTCTTCTTCATCATCATCATCATCATCATCATCATCATCATCATCATCATCATCAACAACATCCTCAAGATCGTCCTCATCTTCACTTTCGCTGACATTAATGTCTTCCTCTTCATAATGTTCCTCATCTGTATCTTCTTGTTGAACCACCTCAAGTCTTCTTGAATCTCCGAGTCTTTGGAGTGCTATAGATACCTGCAATGTGATCTCTGCATGATCTCTTTGTTCTTCTTCCTGAAAATAGAACAAAATTGGCTCGGTTCAGAATTTTATTAAATGTAGTTGGATGTAATAAAGTAACAGGGTGAATACTCAAGGATGGATTTATTTATTATTTATTTATACATTGATACAAACAATATCATTCTCAACTATGAATGATTGGGAAAGGTGCAACAAGCTTAAAGCTCAAAACTGTTCCTTCCCCAAATTTAGATAGAAATTGTCCAAAAATAGGTTATGTTTACACTTTATGATTTTTGTGCAATTTTGAATCCAAAATATTCATAAACTAGGAATTTAGAAAAGTTGAAAACCAAATTGAATAAGAATACTCAACTAGAGCATCACTGATAACTGAAAAATATGTAAATAATTGAAAATTTTAAAACTTGTATTAAAAACGAATATTAGTTTGATGAATCTCAGTGGTAGTGCATCGGCACCGACAGCATTACTCTTAGGCTCAACTCACACTTACGCGTCTCAGGTCGACAACAGACTCGACTCTAGTCGTGAGCATAATGTTTCCAAATGGTGACACTCAGACCAGTCGATTCTAGTCCCCGCGACGTCACCATTTTGAAAACACATGCTCTCGACTAGAGTCGAGTCTCTTCTCGACCTGAGTCGCGTAAGTGTGAGTTGAGCCTAAGTTTTAGTTTATTTTCAAGTTTTAAAATTTTCAATAATTACTACAGTATTTTTCAATTATTAGTGATGCTCTATATAAGTATTGAGATGGCAGAATACTCATCAACTGTTTGTAGTTTTATGTTGGCGTGATGACGTCACAGCGCCCTCGTTTATCATTACTCTTACAAGATAAACACGACCCGGACAGCTGATGAGCATTCTACCTTCCATCTATTTACCTTGATGATGTAGTCTTATAAAATGTTTCTAAAACGTGGACTATTTTACTACTAAATGAAGTACCAGGACTATTAGCTTTAGATAACATTGCAAATTGGAACATAAACGCCCTATACCATGGGAATTCTTCTTGTGCTGTTTTTTCTTCAAGGTAATACCAACATCACGGACGAAATCTATTACAGAGTTTAGTTACCTATATTTTAGTAAAAGGTATTACAAGACTGGATCTTCATTTCTATGATTATGTAAGTATATTTCAATTATTACTGTATTATTAATTGAAAATATTTTCTAGTGATTTTGTATTTTGGAGAAATAAAGTTTCTTTCTTTCATATATATATACACACACACACACACACACACACACACACACACACACACACACACACACCACACACACACACACACAACACACACACACACACACACACACACCACACACACACACACACACACACACACACACAACACACACACACACACCACACACACACACACACACAACACACACACACACACCACACACACACACACACACACACACACACACACACACACACACACACACACACACACACACTTACAAGTACACATATGCAGAATACATTCACAGTACAATCATAGTTACTTCTATATCATAGTAATTTTATTCATAGTTACCTCAGTAACATGGTGGTTCATAGTAGCCATAGGCTCCTCAATTCTCGACCTCTTCTCGTTCTCTGCATCGGCCTCTTCTGCCAATCCTGGAAAATGACAATAAAATAATGAAATGTAATTTCAAGATTGAAAGATTTAACTATAAAATATTCCCTAGAACGTGAGGTTGACAATCTTGTCTTGCTATGGAAAGACGCTCTGCTATTCTGACTGTTTTTATAAATCCGGGACTTATTTTGTTAAGATTCAAGTCAAGAATGGTACGGGAGTTGAAGTTTTGTTTGGAGTGTCATCAAATAAATTTATATGATAGTAATTGGTAATGTTACTAGTAGTTCTGTGAACAGTAGACCTACCGCAGTTTTCTCATCCACAAGTATCTGGTGTCACCTGTTCACTGGCTTCTCCAAACATCTGTGTGATTCATGCAATGAATAATCCACTTGTCAACTGATTGATTACGAATAATTGTATTGGCGAGGCACAGCAAGTTTCCAGTAGTCTGAACAAAGTGCGGCAGTCAAACCAGATTAGTCTGACAAATAAAATAAGAATATACAACTCAAACAAACTCAGAATGTTTTGCTGTAGGTAGTGAAACTTGGATAATTTCAAAGAGCGCTACCAGGAAAATTCAGGTATTTGTCAATAAATGTCTTGAGATATATGGTGGCCCAATAGAATGTCCAATGTAGAAGTGTGGGAGAAGACCAACCAAGAGTCTCTGCACATAACTATCCACATAACTAGAAGGAAGTGGGCATGGATCGAACACACACTGCGCACACGCAGACCACCGGGTCACATTCAATGACAGGCTTTGCAATGGAACCCTGCTGGGTGAAGGAGAAGGGGCCGACCCCGTCATACATGGAGAGCAGGTGTGCACAACGAACTCAAGGATGCGGCAAACAGGTGAAGGTTCTAGCTCAGAGCCGTGTGAGATGGAGGCTTGCTGTTGATGCCCTATGTTCCACTAGGATCGAACAGGATCAAGGCTGTGCAAAGGCTAAAAATAAACTTTCTACTGGTGATATTTTTCAAATATTTTCGATTTGTATACCATCAAGCTATCAAAATGAGAAACTTTTCTCAGGTAAACATTTTTTTCCGATCATTACTTTTTGAGATATGAGCGCCTAAAGTTTAAATTTTTGGGACAGAACATTTCAAATTCGGTAAGAGATTAATCCATGAGATTTGAAGGATTGATTCTCCATGGTATTGTTGATCTAGTAAAATAAAAATTTTCTGAAAATATCAATTTTTGAGAAAGTTATTCAATTTACTAAAAATGACCAAAAATAACTTTTTGTTGAGTTATTTTTGGTAAATTGAATAACTTTATCTAAACTTTATATTTTCATAAAATTCTCGTTTCACTAGATCTACAATACCAAGAAGAATCAATCCTCTAAATTTCATGGATTTATCTCTTACCGAATCTGAAATGTTCTGTTCCCAAAATTTTAACTTTAGGCGCTCATATATAAAAAGTAATGATCGGAAAAAATGTTTTCCTGAGAAAACGTTTTCATTTTGATAGCTTGATGATATACAAATCGAAAAACTTTGAAAATTATCACCAGTTGAAAGTTTTTTTTTAGCCTTTGCACAGCCTCAAGTGAGTGATAGAAATAAGGAGAAATCGTCAGCTTTTGTGGAATTGAATTGAATGTTAGTGAAAAACTTTGTGTTGGGGAATAAATGAAGAATGAATGGAAAGGAACTTTGAAACTAGTGAATATCAAAGAGAATTTGAGCAAAGAAGACAGGGAAACAAGGAGGAAACTAACTCCTCATCTGGACAAGTTGAACAGGGAAGGTGAGAATGTAATTATTATGAATGATTAATTATTGAAAATGGAAAGTGTGCAGTACGAAGACAGAAAACAATAGCTGGATGAGAGATTCTATTATTGAGATAGTAAAGCATATGAAAAGTACATGCATACACGAAGAAGAAACAAGTAATTAATTTTTTTCTATTCTTACTTCTTTTCTTCAAAGAACGTTCAGGCTTTTTCTCATCATTTCCTTTTCCGAAAATGGAACTTCCCATCTGAAAAAGAAAATAAGTGATCGAATTAGAAATAAATGACAATGGCGTAGATAGATCTCAAGAGGCCCCAGTGCAAACCCTTGAATTGGGGCCCTCTTTATATAAAATATCGAAAATACTATTGTTACAAGAAGACAACCACATGATCAAGGTGATTGCCAAGTATCTATCAACTGTTTACACAAAGTCTTGGTTAGTGTTAGGCATTAAAGCATGTAGGCTTCAAAAGAAAATTATTTCAAAAATAACAAAAGCAATAGGCCGGTTAAGCAATAAGGTAAAACCTTTGAAGGTATTGGTTTTCCATCATAGGCTTTATGCTATTCCGCAATAATCCTAGAGACATTTTAGATCAAAATCGCCCCATAGAAAATAATTGTTACCACTTCAAGATTTGGCAGATATGTCGTACTCATATGATGCTGAACAACATACCAAAAGTCTTTGGCAATAAACCTTTGTCCTATTGCCAACTTAAAAAGGCATTATTACCAATATTTAGTAATACCATACAGAAAAGATAGCATAAGAAGGTATCCCATGGTATAGGTAGGTAATTTATGTTCTGAATTACTACCAGCGTCACATAGCTTCATCAAAAAGAACTACCAGGACTATCAGCTTGAAAATTACAACATAAACGCCCTATACCATGGGATTTCTTCTTGTGCTATTTTTTCTTCAAGGTATTGGGGTTTATGATGTGATAACTTCGATGAGGTAACCAGAAAATTATAATCATGAAAATATCGAGATCCTCCTCCATTATTATCTCAGTAATAAATCAATTCAGGACCCATATTTACTACACAATTTTTCTTTATTTTGATGCAAGGAAACACCTCACCAAGTTTGTCAGTTTGTTTCAGAAACACTATAGCTTTTTTTACCAAACAGTATAGAAAACAAAATAAAAAGCCACATATGTGAAGTGAAGTCATTCACTTGAACTTCAATTGATATCTACTTACGTCTCAATACTTTTCTGATGAATAAATCTTCTTTAGAATGTCAGGTTTGTCAACTGTCAACTACTACTACATTCCTCTATTCCACTCTTTCTTCCAGCTTGTTTCAATATGATATGTGGCTTAAAAAGTTATTTATAATTTAAATATCTAAAAAAAAACTTCGAAGTTTAAGATGGAAATTAGAATATAGTATTTAAAATATGAAACATGCAAGAGCAAAAATAACTCTAAAATGCTAAAACGGGACAAATAAGCGTCCTGAAAGGTATGGTGGGGACAACGGGACAAATTTAAATTCAAATTTTATTCAATCCAATTCACAATATTTACATATTATGAGAAAAAATCATACATGACATCAAAACCTATTCAATTTTTGAAATATTATTTTGTGAATTGGAAATCTGGTCGCGGATTTAATTATTAAATATAATTGATAAAGCGAGAAGATCTCCAATGTACAAAGATGAAACGTGTGTTTTATCACGTTTCGTGAAGGCAATATTATTGGTTTTAGCTCCATGCTATACAAACAAGTGTGAGTTGACTTTTGGCCTGTGAATCAATGCTGCATGTGTTTTTCACATAAATAGATTTGGAATTTTTCTTTCGAGGCCCGTATTCTTGAACCGTTTGTGAAGTGAGTTGTTGAGTTAAGGCATTGGTTACCTGAAGGATTCTGTCTTGAGAATTCAATTATAGGCCGTCGCAGTCCGGGCAATTTAAACCTAGATAATTGGGTTTTCAGGATTTGAATCTTGTAGGGAAAGCTGGTGTTTTTGATTCAATCTACTGGCAGAGTTTTTTTATATTTTTTTATTTTAAAATCGGGAGTGTTTTAACTGGACATTGAAAAGAAGGCCAAGGGACTTTTTGTTAAGGTAAAGTAAGATCTATAATTCTAAATAGTAATTTTTTTTGTTTTTTTTTCTATTGTTTTATTATCATAAACTGAACGACCACAGATCAGCAAAGCGAGTAGCCCCTGAAATATTCATCTGATTATTATTATTTCGTAATAAATTCTAATTATAATTCTAATTTCGTAATAAAATAAGTTATTGTTTTGTTCTAATATCAAAAACCTGTACGATCTTTTCTTGTTTTTCATTTTCCCACCCTTACATATTTGGTGAAGCCATATCTTGCTTACATATTTGATGGAGGCGCCGGGTATTCTTAGCTTAATAATATAAAAGTGATAAGTTAATAATTATTATGAAGTACATAAAATTCTAATTTATTAAACAATAACTTCAGACAAGAATTCGAACATGCTAAACGAGGACTAATTTGTGAATTTGGTTAGAAAAATACTGCTTGCTGAGAGTAAAAAACTCTACGTCTGCGAGCAGAAATGAATATCTGATAATTTATGAATTTATAGAGAAGTAGAAAAATAGAAAAAGAAGAAGAAAGAAAGAAAAATTAGCAACCAATCACTCACACATTCTCACTAACCATGTTCACTTTCCAATTCCACCTCATCTTCCCAATGCATAACCACCATCAGAATATTTTAACTATGAAACCAAATTGAATAAGGTCTCTAGATAGTCAGGCATAAGACCTCTAAGCCATCCAAGAACTTTTGTTTTAAAAACAAGTCGATTTTGTGTTCTCTTAATCTCAAGAGGAATATTGTTGAAAAACTTAGGGCCGAGAAATACAAACGATTTCTGGAAAAAAGTGGTATATGATTTAGGAAGTCTTAGTAAATCAGATGTCACTCTCCTAGTTTGATAACTAGGAACATCCCTGAACAACGCATGACCACACTTTCCAGACATAACATAAAACATATACAATACCTTGAAAACAAAAATATATCTGAGAGGCAAGCATCTGAGACTCTGAAAGATGGAGAAGAATGTTCATATCTACCCTCCTTCTTGATGACACGAACTATGGATTTTTGTATAGTTATTAAGAGCTTCAAGTGACTAATGAAAGTGGAGCCCCATTAATTTATACCGTAGCTGATTTTTGAATCCACAAGTGCAAAATATAGCTGCCTAGGACACTCATAGGGTGAAATTTATTCAAAAAGTAGAACTTCCTCAATATTAACAGCAGATGGCTTTTTATATTAGTAATATGATGGGACCAAGTGAGCTTTTCGTCAACAATCACACCCAAATATTTGAATGAGTCAGTTTGATCAACCACGTCACAGTCATCATGCGCACAGCTACCATGAAACTTCAGTGAAGAAGGCAATGTCCATGATGTTGATAATATAAACAGCATGTACTTTGTCTTTGAAAGATTGGGCTAAATCTTATTGTGTCCAAACCAGAGCAATAGCTTAGGACAAGACTGCAGATAACGGGACGTCTGGTCACCTTATGCATGACCTCACGTGCACTTGCACATATACGAACTCAATGTAATCATAGGCCTACCCTCATAGTGATATTCATGATATAAAGTCATCAGAGGAAATGATAGGACAACACAGTGTTCACGATTATTTTTACTTTCCTTGCCCTATTACCATAGGTAAGGAAAGTATTGCTTTCCAAAAAAAATTAAGGTACCCTAATTTCAAGTTTTCTATACGTTTCAAGGTCCCCTGAGTCCAAAAACATGATTTTTGGGTGTTGGTCTGTGTGTGTGTGTGTGTGTGTGTGTGTGGTGTGTGTGTGTGTGTGTGGTGTGTGTGTGTGTGTGTGTGTGTGTGTGTGTGTGTGTGTGTGTGTGTGTGTGTGTTTGTGTGTGTGTGTATGTATGTATGTCTGTGAACACGATACTCCATTCCTAATCAACCGATTGACTTGAAATTTTAAACTTAAGGTCCTTATACCATGAGGATCCAACAATAAGAAATTCAATGAAATTGAATTCAAAATGGCGGATAATGATTTCATGGTTTTCTCGAAAACGGCTCCAACGATTTTCTTCAAATTTATACCATGGATAGCTATCTATGAGTCCTATCAACTGAAATGAGTCTCATTTCTGGGAAAATTTCAGGAGCTCCGTAATATTCTTGAGAAAAATGGTGGATAATGACTAAAAAGTCATGTTAATCTTGGTTTTCTCGAATACGGCTCTAACGATTTTCTTAAAATTTATACCATGGATAGCTATTTATAAGCCCTATCAACTGACACAAGTCTCATTTCTGGGAAAATTGCAGGAGCTCCGTAAAATTCTTGAGAAAAATGGCGGATAATTACTAAAAAACCATGTTTTTCTCAAAAATAACTTGTCCGATTTTTTTCAAATTCATACCCTGTATAGTTAGTTATTCATCAGCTCTATCAACTGGCATGAGTCTTCTTTCTGGGAAACTAATGGGGGGTCCACCCCATCCTTGAGAAATAAACTTAGTAACCTCCTTATCGTGCATGAGGTAGGTAGGTAGCGCAGTTCAAAAAAAGAACACATAGTCGAGTTATTTCATCTGTAGAACAGCTGTTTCGACGACTTTAAAAAAATGACTAAAGAAAATCATCGAATTTCACAATTTACACAAAGGGAAAAGTACTCTGAAAACAATTATATATACACATATACAGAAGTCTGATCGTAGTTTCAAATATGAGCAAGGAAAGTCGTGTGAGTGTACCACATGAGATTTTTTCCCAACGTCTTTTATTGTGGATTCAAGTTCTTCCGGTATAGAGAAAAGATAGCATAAGATATCGCTTGGAATAGGTCATTATTATGTTGCAAATTTCATTGTTATGTCAAGTCGATTACCGTCAATTATGACTGCGTTGTGTTAAAACACAACCCTGCTTAAAACCTTCTAGTCGTGACCCTATTTTTTTCTGACGTTAGTCGTGACCCTGGGTCCCAGGGACCCGCTTCTTTCATATTGAATATCACAATATATTTCAAGATATAATGTTATTTTATTATTCTAATATGTCTAAGGGTTATTGATAAACGCAACGAGCACTTATATGAAGCAGAATCGATCTTTATTATAATTATAAAAATAAATTTATAAAACCTTGCATTTTTAGGGTAGTGAAAAGTAACGTTCGATTAGTCTATTATTTTATATAAAGTGAACAAAAAATTTTAGTGATGAATACTATGATGGATCTTACGTGCAACACTACTAGAAAAAAAGGAAAAAAATTGGAAGGTCATTGTTCACTTTTAGGATAGTTTTTACCCTAACCTCAAGTTCATGTTGCACAATCTATGCAAAACTAATGAAATTATAGTGATGAATATTATTATAAATCCTAAAAACTACATGAAACACTACTAGAAAAATGGAAAATATATAAGGTCATATAAAGTTCACTTTTAGGGGAGGTTAAGTATCCCTGGGATCACATGAAGTTCATTGGTTCCACTATCATCCTACTCAGGGTCAGTATTGTTATCTTGAACTATGAATTTATTTTTATCATCACCAATGTCATTGAAATAGAGATTTAGAAGTCAATTTGTGCATTTTTCGAAGTCTCTGTTCAAAATGTACATGTTGACTGCTTTAATCCAATTATTACTATTGCATAAAAATGTGCATTTGAAAAAAATGAAAAAAGTTACGTTAGTCGTGTCCCTTGGGTCCCAGGGACCCAAAAGCGTCATTTCACGAAAATAACAAGTCAGAGAGCACTAACACTCTACATCAAGTTTAAGTGTCTACATTACATGGGTCACAGTAAAGCAATCGGAAGCAAAATTATAACTAAAACAAAAATTGCCCGGGTCCCTGGGCAATCTAATCACTATTGCATAAAAATGTGCATTTGAAAAAAACGAAAAAAGTTACTTTAGTCGTGACCCTTGGGTCCCAGGGACCCAAAAGCGTCATTTCACGAAAACAACAAGTCAGAGAGCACTAACACTCTACATCAAGTTTAAGTGTCTACATTACATGGGTCACAGTAAAGCAAGCGGAAGCAAAATTATAACTAAAACAAAAATTGCCCGGATCCCTGGGACCCAGTCAGGGTCACGACTAGAAGGTTAAAATTGACGCTGTCTAAACATGCTTTGCAAAATTGATGAAGAATGAGTTTTTTATGTGAATTCCTAATCACAGAATAAGAAAGAGATGAAGATTCTAAGGATATGAAGATTACGAAGATAATTTGGATTATAACCAATTCACATGATAAGAGAAAAATAGGTGAAAGCCTACTAAGATGATTTCCTATCCACGTGCATCAGAAACTGTCGTTAACGCCACATCATGTTGATAATAACTCAACCAACAGTAAAAAAAATTAATTGATTTTAATATTATTTTAGATAACTTAATTTATAAATATAACAATCCTAATCATATGTGCATAACCATATGATGTTTAACACACTACACGATCAGATATATATGCTATCATCTACGGTTTTATATGGTGCTATACAGTATAATAATATTAATATCAATAATAATACAACCTTTTTTGAGACCCCCAAAGATTTGTAAAAAAAACAATAATTTCAATGACTCGGTACGCGTTATAATGCCCCCCCCCCCACTATGAGCACCCCTGCTGTATCATGGTATGATGATATTGTGAAAATAATATTTTACACTAATAATATTATTCACTACAGTAAGCTAGTTGAAATATTCAAAGAAAACTCCTTTCCAAGGCTTTGGAAAACAGAATATTGGCGTCAAGCCAATAGTGGACGACTGGTCGCCGATGAACGGAAATGGGTTTCTTTTTATGTTCTAGCCTGACTCTTATCGCAAGATGAGGCCATGTTGGGTGCGAAGTACACGTGTAACCAGCTCTGTTTCTAGGTAGGAAGGTGAAGAAAATGGTGGATAGGCATGATAAAACTTGCTCGTGGGGAATCTGAAACACTCATCTCGACTGGCTGTAGGCAGAAACTGTCTGCGCCGCAGTAGGAACCATTGCAAAATATAACGTACATTGTTTGTCTCTGAGCATATTCAGATATAATATGGAGTGGAAGATATTGAGATGCAAAACAAAACACAGAAAATGAGTTGGTCTGGGATTTTATAGACTTTTCGCGAGTGGGTCTACTAGAGTGATATAATGAATAATTGGGTACACAGGCTCAGAAAAGGTGTAAAAAATTGTATTGATAGGGATTTTGAAATGACGCTGTCTAAACATGCCTTGCAAAATTGATGAAGAATGAGTTTTTCATGTGAATTCCTAATCACAGAATAAGAAAGAGATGAAGATTCTAAGGATATGAAGATTACGAAGATAATTTGGATTATAACCAATTCACATGATAAGAGAAAAATAGGTGAAAGCCTACTAAGATGATTTCCTATCCACGTGCATCAGAAACTGTCGTTAACGCCACATCATGTTGATAATAACTCAACCAACAGTGAAAAAAATTAATTGATTTTAATATTATTTTAGATAATTCATAAATATAACAATCCTAATCATATGTGCATAACCATATATGATGTTTAACACACTACACGATCAGATATATATGCTATCATCTACGGTTCTATATGGTGCTATACAGTATAATAATATTAATATCAATAATAATAATAATACAACTTTTTTTTGAGACCCCCAAAGATTTGTAAAAAAAACAATAATTTCAATGACTCATGACTCGGTACGCGTTATAATGCCCCCCCCCCCCCCCCACTATGAGCACCCCTGCTCAAATAGAAAATTTCCTGCTTGGAAATAGAATATTGGCGTCAAGCCAATAGTGGACGACTGGTCGACGATGAACGGAAATGGGTTTCTTTCTATTTTCTAGCCTGACTCTTATCGCAAGATGAGGCCACGTTGGGAGCGAAGTACACGTGTAACCAGCTCTGTTTCTAGGTAGGAAGGTGAAGAAAATGGTGGATAGGCATGATAAAACTTGCTCGTGGGGAATCTGAACACTCATCTCGACTGGCAGTAGACAGAAACTATCTGCGCCGCAGTAGGAACCATTGCAAAATATAACGTACATTGTTTGTCTCTGAGCATATTCAGATATAATATGGAGTAGAAGATATTGAGATGCAAAATAAGTTGGTCTGGGATTTTATAGAGACTTTTCGCGAGTGGGTCTCCTAGAATGATATAATGAATAATTGGGTACACAGGCTCAGAAAAGGTGTAAAAATATTGTATCGAAAGGGATTTTGAAATGACGCCAGAGATACGCCCAAAGTCGGCGATTTTTTCACGTTTTTCGTGCGTTTTCTAAGCTTTTTCAAAAACTAATGTTGAAACTCTATACATAATTTGAGCTAAGGTGTTTTACATAAGGATATAAGTCTCAAGTGTCCACTTCACCGCTGACAACACTCTGTTTGCACGGACCCATATTATAATAAATTTCACTTTGTACTTGGAATCATAGTTTTATTGCTTCACAGCATTCAATGAATTTTTCTAACAAATCTCAAGACATTTCTCTATTTCACGGTGCACCATTCAACCCACATCCCTGCTTAAAACCTTCTAGTCGTGACACTTTTTTCTGACGTTAGTCGTGACCCTGGGTCTCAGGGACCCGCTTCTTTCATATTGAATATTTAAATATATTTCAAGATATAATGTTATTCTTTGATTCTAATATGTTCAAGGGTTATTGCGCATTGAGCACCTATGTAAAGCAGAAATCGATCTTTATTATAATTATAAAAATAAATTTGTAAAAATTTTTAGGGTAGTGAAAAGTAACGTTCCATTATTATTTTATATAAAGTGAACAAACAATTTTAGTGATGAATACTATGATGGATCTTACGTGCAACACTACTAGAAAGAAAGGAAAAAAATTGGAAGGTCATAGTTCACTTTTAGGATAGTTTTTACCCAAACCTCAAGTTCATGTTGCACAATCTCTGCAAGACTTATGAAATTATAGTGATGAATACTATTATAAATCCTAAAACCTACACGAAGCACTACTAGAAACATTAAAAATACAGAGTGTCCCAGATAAGGTGTAAACCCCGGCTACCATAGATTCTACATGCAATTTGCAACAAAAAATGTTCAGTAAAATTTTCTCCTATCGACCTTCGTTTTCGAGATATATCGATTTTTCAATATTTTTAAAGTAGGCGTACTTCCAGTCATTAAATCGTCAATATCTAAAGAACCATTGGTCTTAAGTGAATTTTGAGGACATCGTTGAAAAGAGGACAAAATTTCACATTGATTTGATGTATAAAACATGCCAAAGTCGATTATAGAGAAGTATTTTTCAGCGGTCAAAGTTGAAAAAGAGTGATTTTTGAAGTTTTTTTGAAAACTTGAGACACATTTTTCTCGATTTTTTTTTCAGGGTACGAAATAATTTTTATAGCGCAAAAACTTCCTTTTTTGATTATCTTTCGAATGAGACCAAATATATAGGTGTCTAGCTCAAATCCTCGAATCAGAATTTCAGTTTAAATTCGATTTTTTAATTGGCAACTCATTAATAGCAAGAAAAATGCTTGGCTTATGTTTATGCCGATAATGTTAGTAATCATTATAAGAAATAAAAGTTAAAATTAAGGATCGCGTTTGTAATAATCATCTACAATACAAATGTGTTGGTGTACTTGTAAATCAAATAACCATATCAAAAAATGAATCGCCAAATTGATTTTATTATTGCAATTGGAAATAACAACTGCAAAAAAGTATAAGAAAAATTGTTTCGTTTGAGTTGAGATTACAGGGAACTTACGGTAATACTCTACAGCAAATTATATGAAATTATGTAAATTATTACGAACAACTCCAACGATTATGGTATCTCATCACACTATATCTATATACATTTTTCACACAATCCATGTTTAGCTGATTACTGTGATTTATTTAATCACAGTAATTGACCAAGCATCAGTCAGAAAGAAGCTCAACCCACACGTAATTGCATATATCTTTGTATAAACATAATATGTATGATTGTGATTACTTATTAATTGTGTAACGCAATTATATTAACTATTTCAATGAAATCGGAAGAATAGGCTATCGATATAATTATTATAATTATATAGTTATCAGTGATGACTATTTAAACAGTGATTATATAACAGTGACTCTGACTCACTTATACATAAATGAAGCAATTGGCTTATAAATGCACGGGATAATCATCATTTCATCATCTCTCATTCATTCATTGAATAATCACAAATAGAACGTTTGTGCGGCATTGTCATTCATCCCTTCATTATCACCTGGGCTTACAATACTCGTGAAGAGTTGTCTTTGAAAATAAATAAATACGAAATGCATGTTTGATGACGCATCGTCACTTCTGAACTGATTAACTTGAAATTCTTCTTAGACTCTTAATTTACCGAGGATGGTTACAGGCCTATTAATTAATCAATTAATTATATACTTCATAATAGAAAAAATCTAGTAAATTTGAGATACAAAGTTTACAGAGCAGATAGCTCTACCCTGTTTCAATTCAAGGATGGTACATATAGCATGGTCTATACACTATTCTTGGCTCCAATTCCGCACCTTCGCAAAATTATTTCTAGACTATGATGATACGCCAGAATATCACAGCTATCTACTATTATAGAAGGCGGTAGAGAAGGAAAAGTGACAACAATGACGTCCTATCTTTTCCTGAATCTCACATGGATAGAATTGAATGAATATTGGTTAAATAAATAGAATGATTCGCAGGCTTTATAGTGATGAGAAATAACGGTTATAATAGTAAGCTAACTCTTAAAAAACAATATTTGTAGTAGGCATCTCTCTGTAACATTTAGTACACCAACTAGCTGATTGTAACAAGTTTTAAATGTTACCTATTTACATTAAAACCAAAACAATCCTCTTTCATAATTGTCAGTTTGTGTATTTGCCTACCAACAAGGGTTGCTAACTGTGACAATTGAATTATCTAGACAACTGAATTATCTGCATTCTATAGAATTCGAATAAGTTATATTTAACCTCAAAATTTAAGAGTATGATTCACAAAAACGACAAAATAACAAAGCATTGTTCTTGAATATCTTGATGCACTAGTAATAAAAATCGAATCCTTAGTCTTAATACAAATAATGATCATCTTCAAACTGTGAACAGACAAGAAATAACTTAAATCTGTGCTGCAAGTTAGAAGCAACAAGCAATATTGCCGAAGCCCAGTGAGCGTCATATTGGAAACGACTGCACAATATTTATTGCTTAGTTTTTCTTGATGGATATGAAAGTATTTGTGATAGAAAGTGTTTAATAGAGGTAAGGTACTTTCCAGGAGGAATAATATTAAATAGAAATGTAATCATAATAAATGTTTGACTCCTAGAAGTGTGCCACGCCCTAGTTTGTTCCACTGCAAGATGAAACACAGAGAAGGCAGAACGATGGTTCATGAATTGTTATTTGATATTCATAATTGATGAGATAGAGTAAAACATATTTCTACTCACCAAAGACTGGCACATTTTGAATGACTAATAACACTTGAAAAACTTACAACTCGCTTCTTATTAAAACTGATTTACTAACCTTTAAAGTTCCAACTCAACCAAACAGCGTTGCAAAGCGGAGCAGCGGAGGAATACTGCGAATGTGAATCCAACACCAACTATTTGAGATTTGAGTTGAACAGCGCATGCTCTCAAACTCGAGTAGCTGACCTCTAGCGGTCCATCAGAGTACTAGTACTACTATAGTCAACCAAAGGAAAATAATTGTCTGTAGGAAATTATCAAGTTGCCATATTCGTCAGATGTATTGGAAAATATTAATTAATTTCCATTTAAAACGGAATCAGCTGCCTTTATTTCGGCCTATGACGGCGGAGTTGGGGCGAATACAACTACAATATCTCTTAACTTCAAACCACAAAAAGAGCGCAATGCTGCCTGTCAAGAAGTTAATATTATTATTATTATTTTTATTATTATTATTATTATTATTATATTGTTTCATTCACAGAATGAAGAAGATGCAACCCTCCAAGAGTTTCTAAACTTTCCTTGTATGTCTAGTACACGAATAATCAACTTTGAGGATAATGAGAATCCTTCATCAGATGAGAAAGAAGATTGCATCAAAGACAAGGATTATCTGCCAACAAACTCTAATGATTCTGAAAATGAAGTATCAGAGATTGATTCACATCATATTGAAGAAGAAATCGCCACAAACAGTGATACTACTTCAATTCTTCCCGCTACTGGTATTGTTAGACAAATATTATGGAAGGTGATGTGGATGCAAGTGTAAATGAAGCCAGCCAAACGGTTTCTGATTTTTCTAATACAACAATAATTGATGGAAGTGGAACCAGCCCACTGCCAACTAGGAAACGAAAGAGGAATGAATTATAATGGAAGTCAGTCATCAAGAAAATTGAAGTTAACACTGGTCAGTCATACAAAACAAAATTAGACAAATGTGTACCAGCAAGGGCTGTGAAAGGAACCTGTAGTGTGAAGTGTCGCATAAAATGTCCAAGCAAAATTACAGCTGATCAACAAATAACGGTTATAATAGTAAGCTAACTCTTAAAAAACAATATTTGTAGTAGGCATCTCTCTGTAACATTTAGTACACCAACTAGCTGATTGTAACAAGTTTTAAATGTTACCTATTTACATTAAAACCAAAACAATCCTCTTTCATAATTGTGAGTTTGTGTATTTGCCTACCAACAAGGGTTGCTAACTGTGACAATTGAATTATCTAGACAACTGAATTATTTGCATTCTATAGAATTCGAATAAGTTACAACAAAACGCTTATATCAACAAAGCGTATTGGGAACAAGGTGACCGTGACCGAAAAATGTACACTGAAAAATTGGAACAAAAATCAAAACTATTTGAACCAACCAGAAATCGTTCTAGCAACATCGCTTATTATATTTCAAGTAATAAGGTAAGAGTATGTAAGGATTTTTTTTGAAAACACTTGATATTTCAGAAAAAGTGATACGCAATTGCTTCAGGTGTACTGAAAAAATCAAAACAAGGCAAGCATACAAAACATTGTGCAGAAGAAGAGCTGAAAGAAATTGTAAGGAAGCAAATTACTAGCTTTACAAAAATTGAATCTCACTATTTAAGAGAAAAAACTAAAAGAGAATTTTTAGATGGTAGCTTAAATATCAGAGAGATGTATCGTCTATTCATTGAAAGCCTGAAAGAATCTGAAGCCGGCAAGAAAGTCTCGGAATCAATGTACCGGTACATTTTTAACAATGAATTTAATCTCTTTTTCTTCATGCCTAAGAAAGATTTATGTGCATTCTGTGAGAAATTTAAGAATGCTGACGGCGAAGACAAAATTAAGTTGGAAGAGAAATTTGAAGCACATGAGAAAAATAAAATATCAAGTAGGAAATAAAAGGAAAATGATGTCAACAATTCTGACATAGATACAATTGTGTCATGCTTTGATTTACAGGCGGTACTCTCTGTCTCTTGTGGTGAGAGAGTAATAAAGCTCAATTGCTATAACTTCACCATTTTCTGCATTAAAAAAACAGGGATATTGAAATTTTTGGGCAGAGAATGTAGCACGTAGGGGTGTCAACGAAATAGCAACGTTCGTTTATTCATATTTGAAAAACTACTGTCACAAAAAAGAGTTATCTTCTACTCAGACAACTGCGCTGGGCAGAACAAAAACAAATCGATGGTTGCTCTGTATTGTTTTTCTGTAGCACATTTAGAAATTGAGGAGATAACTCACAAGTTCCTAATCGTTGGGTATACGCAGAATGAGGGTGACACGATGCACTCGGTAATAGAGAAGGAGAAGAAGAGAATATTAAAATCTGGACCCATCTACGTTCCAGCTCAGTGGTGTGGGGTGATCAAATCCGCCAAAAAATCGGGGAAACCGTTCATTGTTGATGAACCAAACACCGAGGACATTAAAGATTTCAAAGATATTTCTAACCAATGTGGAAGTAATTGGGGAACAAACGAAGAGGGTGAGAAGGTTTATTGGAATGAGATTAAAATCATTCACGTTGAAAAGAGTGAGCCCAACAAATTTTTTATAAGACCGAGTTCGACCAAGAAACTTACAAGGAGGTCAATTTGAGAAGAAGGCAAAGAGGAAGAAAAACGTCGACACTTTGTCTGAAGGATGCTTATAATGAAGCTCCGAAAATTACATCGGAAAAACATAAAGATCTGCTTGACTTATGTAAAAATCTTGCAATTCCGTCTGTTCACCAAAAATTCTTTGAACAGTGCTGTGCACCAACAGAAAATACAGACAAGTCCATGAATTATGGAAATGATTTCGAGTATTAGATTAGTAAACTAAATAATAAATTTCATTCTAAATAACCAGTCATTATTATTAATTCACCCCAATTCTCATGTTTGTAATATTGAATAATATTCATAACAATCATTCTATGTTACAGAGACGTTTTGTTTTTCTCAGAGGGTGAAGTCCACAAATTAGTCTGAGACTTATGTGTGATTAGAATATAGATTGATAAGGTTTCAAGTAATTTCCAACCCACTGGAAATTCATTATAGAGCAGATAACAGGTTCAAAGCTGTTAACAAACGAAGCAAAAATTTATCCTTTTTCAATTTATGGATACCCAAGTTTTAAAATAATATTTGAAATCCCATATTTATTTCAGTACTTATTTCTACTATACTTAGGCCTATTCAAAATACTGGTAACAAACTACCGTATTGTAGATTATTGAGTGCTTTTGGAAAAATCATGTATCTTTTTCCCATCTATCAGAATAATAACTGTGTGAGGATTGATACCAATATTTTTTAATAATAATTATTCGACATTCTTTCTTTGTAATTTATTTTGGAAACATGCTTAAACATTGCTAGATATCTATATAAGAATGTGAAATATCACAATCGATCTAGGATGATGAAAAATATTTTATAATAAGGATGGAAACTTTCAAATTGCTCTCCTGAAAAAATGAGAGTTTCGAGATATGGCCTTATTACTCTCAAGGTACGTATGATCTCACCCATGCCAATCTACTCTCTAAAAACCCATAATTTTTCCAGGTTGAATACAATCGAATGCCTTGCTCAAATCAATCAAACACCATTAGTGTAGACTGTCACTTAAACATGGCCATTCCAATGACGTCTGGGGCACAGAACAAAGCTGATGTGGTGCTGCTGTGACCTCCTCGAAATCCAGACTGATGTTAGCCGATGATTCCCTTCCGAGTAATAGAGCCACTCATTTGCTTATGAGCAAGCCTCTCCTCTCCTGACCCTTAGACAAGATAGACAGTATGCCGACCGGCCGATAATCACACGTAGTGGCATCAGCAACTTTGTTGAATGGAATCATCATAGAAAATTTGAATGCAGATGGGAAGGTGGAGGTCATAAATTAAGTATTGTATAAATGTGTAATGAACGGAGAAATAAGAGGCAGAATATTAGTTTGATGAATCTCACTGGAAGTGCATCGGCACCGACAGACAGCATTACTGTTAGGCTCAACTTACACTTACGCGACTCAGGTCGACAAGAGACACTCGACTCTAGTCGGGAGCATGTGTTTTCAAATGGTGACACTCAGTCCAGTCGATTCTAGTCTCCGCGACGTCACCATTCGAAAACACATGCTCTCGACTAGAGTCGAGTCTCTTCTCGACCTGAGTCGCGTAAGTGTGAGTTGAGCCAAAATGTCATTGATTGATCTAATATCATCCCGCTGCAAAGCGAAACTCATCATTACACCGTAACACCTCATAATTATTAACTCATAGGCCAAATCCAAACTCACCGGAACCTGAGAGAAGTGGCAATTCAATTTTTGAACGGTATGTCTGACCATCAGCTTGGACTTATCCTTGCATGCCCCGAGAGTCTTTAAAGCGCGCCATTTAGAATCCATTGATCTATTAGAGTTTAACAAATTTTCAAAATATAAACTTTTTTATTTCTAACTAGCTGGGCCGGCGAACTTCTTACCGCCAAAATAGTTTAATGCATCTCATGACAAACTTTAGCTGGATGCACACCTGAGTAGACTCGATGCGGCATTTTATTTATATAGATAGAGTTTTCAACTGCAAAATAAAAATAACATACTAGAGATCAATTAATGCTGAACAACGAAGACAGCGAAATTATTCGAAACAAAGCAATGTCCTTAGAGCATATAAGTATTTAACCTGAGGCCGCACTGCTGGATGGTTACACACAGAACAGTCATTTTGTTTTTAGTCGGGGCGTTTAGAATAAAATACATGGGTGGTTATGGAGCAGCACACACTCTTGTCTACTATCTACCGACGGCTGTTGTATGATGCAATGATTCTAACAGCTCACAAATCTTCTCCCATAAGTATTAAATGTGAACTCTGAAGGACCTGAAATCGGATTAAAAATTTGATAGGCCATAAACCTGATCCTGAACATCATAACACAACTAAAAAATCATCAAATTCGGTGCACACATAAAAAAGTTATTGAATGTGAAAATTGGAGACTCGATTTTCATTTATATAGATTAACTGTTCAAATCTATTTTATTTTGTCTTGTATTCGTCATAAGTATTTGTATTGTGTGTTCTTCTGGCCAGTGTACATAGTCTATCCCGTTCTATCATTCATTGTACCGTTCTATCCTGAGTAATCCATGGAGCTGGTGTCCTGGTGACACGTCTATTCCTTAATGGAGCATACTTATTGAATAGATATTGTTGATTGATTATTGAGTATTATTAAAAGGATGTTATTGATATTATTTTTGTGGTAAATTCCTTCCCAGGGCATGTGAATACTCTCTTGGAGTAATGCTGTGCTACCTATATTTTTATAGTCATAATACTTGATTATTTTTCGGGGGCTTAATAGTGTACAATATATTAGATCATGTCCAGGAAGTCCGTGAGCTGGGATCTGTCCATGAGATCTTACCAATTTGGGATTCGATACTACTATTAGTAAGTAACTACTTATTAGATACTACTATTGGATGCCGAGCGCTCGGCTAGGTTGGAGCTGGTTTTGTGGCTCCTCAATCTTTCAAATGTTTCAAGTATTTTTGGTGGTTTAAGTTGTAGTTTTTCTGAGTGAGTAAATTTCATGTGCATGTGAGCGTGTCTTACCTCACCTGAATCGTTTGAAACTGTAAGTATAGAGTAGTTATTTCGATTTAAAATCTTTCTTTTTCGTAAAGAGGTTATTGAACATACATTTTTCAGTGCTACGGAAGTGATAACGATTATAAGGCTTGTTTTCTTAATTGAATTGTTAGAGTGAGATACAGTCCTGCTGATTGAAGGGAGTGAGTGAATTGAAGAGTTAATCTTATCTTTGACGGCTTTTCAAGTGCCGGAATTCTCTGGTCCTTAGCAACAGCGTCCATAGCAACAGAGTTTACTGAACACTAACAGCTGTTTTAATTTATAGCCGCGCCAATTTCAAACAAGTTTCCTGTTAGGTAGGTGCCCTGTTTTCCTATATCTGTTTCCTATGTTATCAGGAGCTTCCTCTTCTATACCAATAAGGCCATGAAAGCTCTCTTGGCGACTCCTTTTTTCTCCTGAGTATCCTGTCCTATTTACTGAGATTTATCTGGTTCAAATTGATTAATTTTTTTATCTCTGTTTAACTTAGCATTATTATTATTATTATTATTATTAGATCAAGGTGGGTATGGAATGTATGGTTAGCCGTATGGTGGGTGGCCTCTAGAGGGAGCAGAGTCAGGTTGCATGTGTCAAATATTTATGTCAGTTGAATTCTGTCAAAAGTAGCTGGTCCTAACAAGTCTGTATTGAAGTCTCCCATAACAATAACATGGTCATAATTGGCCATACACTCTTCAAACTTGACCATTAAGCCTTAAGTCATAATTGGCCAGACCCTCTTCAAACTTGACCATTAAGCCTTGTGAGGCGGCCTATAACAGACAGCTAACAAAACTTTTTGTCTTGAAACAAATATTCTGGCTTATTAATTAGCTCTAGATGTATCAGATTTAAGCTTCGAGACTGGCTTGAATTGATCAGTCATCTACAGCATTCATAATGTTTGTTAATGAGAGCTGCGAGAGGTAGTTTAACTTCCACATTTACACCTTCAATCATACATAGACATCCAAACATACTCATAAATAGAAGACCTGTACCAATACTGACGATATTATACACCGTGTCCCACGAAGAGGTTTATACGTTTAATTTTATATTACGTGCCCATTCATGCAACGAACTTTTTTTAATTTTACACAATTTACAAAGTAGGTTCTAAAAATATTCTGGAAAAATTTCAACTCTCTTACCTTCGTAGAAACAAATATTCTGGCTTATTAGCTCTAGATGTATCAGATTTAAGCTTCGAGACTGGCTTGAATTGACTGGCTTAAATTTTTCCTATATTGTCTTTTGTGAGAGAGCAAAGAGCTGGTTATTTACAGTGAACGACGTATGGATGGTTAGAAATGTTGTTAGATAATGGTGCAGGTTGAGCTAGCATTGTTCAACGGCACCATTCTCATAAAAATATTATTATTCAATTGAATCACTATTCCACTAGGGCATGTACGGTATTAAATTAATTACATTAATTATTGCATTTAAATGCATTTAATTTATTCCAGTTTTTGGTTTTCTGGGCTGTTTCAATTTATTTGTTTTTCTATCTCATGCGCTACAGGCAGTAGTTTCAGTATTGTTTTAGCAATCTTAATCACCTAGACTAGACTCACAGCTTTTATTTTTAATTTTTTCTCATACTTTTTTATATATTTTTTTCATACTAGTTTATTTTTATTATTTATTATTTAAGTTGATAATTTTTTTACCTTGTTATTATACTTTGATTATCTGATCACACAACTGGATATGTAATCAGTATAATTTCCAGGTTACTATTTAATTTCTACTTTTGTAATTTGTAATTTGAGGAGGAAATAAATTCATTTATTGAAATTGACGGCATATTGAAAAACGATACTTTAAAAACATTAAAAGTGAATTTTCAATATGGATGCCGCCTTTTTGTTTCTACGAAGGTTAGGGAGCTAAAATTTTTCCCAGAATATTTTTAGAACCTACTTTGTAAACTGTGTGAAATTTAATAAAGTTCGGTGCATGAATGGGCACGTAATATAGAATTAAACGTGTAAACCTCCTCGTGGGACACGGTGTAAGACCGTGAATTGTGAATTGAATAGTACATAAACATTGTCTCCATTATATCTAGAGAAAATGATGGATAACTCACCCTTAACAAGTCCTTTAAGTAATAAACAGAACAGAAAATAAGCAGAAGATGTTCCTCGCTCTACAATAGTGCACTGTGTGATAAATTTTAAGATTTGTACAGATGAATTGGCAGAATGAGATAAACAACACTGCACCGATAAGGCGGCTGATTGCAGTTACTGTCTATTTCAATCACTCAATGAGAGAGTACTAATGAAAAATACAGATATTCCAATCGTACCGTATAACAAAGGAGAATGCCTCACCTATAAGAATAATACACAGAAATGTAATGCCGGTCAACATTCATAATTGTCTCACATCCATATCTCCCACCCTACTCTCAATCATTCACAAACATTTCTCAGTCGCAAAGAAACTAAAAGATAAATATAAAATATACTTAGACTATATGATATCATGAATAATACGGAAAATCTATAATATAACAAAGAAATGAACTGGCTTATATTATACACGTACGGGATAGAAAAATTATGTTTGACGCATCATCATGTTTGAACTACTGTAGCCTACTGATTAACTTGAAATTTTTCAAGATTTCATTACATCACCTTTTTTAAATAGACCCTTCCGGAGTACCGGTTTCATGCTAATAACTAGCAGCTAATAAGATGAACTTCCATAACTGCAAATAAATGAGAATAAAAAAAACAAGTTTCAACTAAAAAAATGATTATTGTTTATCATTCACCAGTTAGGAATCACTTCAACGATATGTTTGTTATTATCTTAGTGTTCTTGATAATGTCTTAAGCGATAGAGATTGATTGATTTATTTATAACATGCCAGGTCTTGAAAAGCCTATTGAGAGAAAGAGATTGATTGATTTATTTATAACATGCCAGGTCTTGAAAAGCCTATTGAGAGAAAGAGATTGATTGATTGATTGAGTACTTTATTTATGTATATTACAATATATACTGGCTTATACACTAATATACAATAGCTTACAATACAGCAAAATTATAGATGAATTTACATGATATAGACTAAGAAAATAATTATTGAACTGTATATGATATGAAAAAGTAATTTGTAATATAATAACTATAGATAATTATATTGTTATGCATCTGCATAAATTGGCGGAGAGAGAGAGAGAGAGAGAGTGCGAGAGAGAGTGAGAGAGAAAAGAGAGGGAGAACGTTATTAAATTGTATAATATTGAATTGTAGCATATATCTACTTTGACAAGATCTGAATGATCAAGTTAATATCTAACTGTTTCATGTTATATATTATATAGTACAGTAGTTACTGTTTTTGTTCTATATTTCATTATATTGATTTGCTGTAATTAGTGGTGATTAAATCGTGAATTTCAAAAAAATGGAAATCAAAATCAAATTCGAAAATCAAATAATTGAATTTAAATTGATGTTTAGTTTAATCTTTACATTACTTTCTATACAATTTGCTACTGAAGAGAAGTAGAGATTCATCATCTTTAAATAGAGAAATAATAATATACATAAGCACAATGAATGATCTATTTTATAATCAAAATATTAATAAAAGATCTACATTATAATATTATAATCTCTATTATTTACTTCAAACTTCTATGAGCAGATTAAGCTTATGTAATAGCGTGGAACTCCCCCCTACACACTGATGGATAGTCTTAGTATAGGGGGATTACAAAATATGTTGTATATTGTATTTCATATTCGTGTATTATGTTTCTTGGAAAATAAATTAATTAAATTGATAATGAATTGAATTATTCCTGTAGCTTCCACTTTATTCTTCCACTTCCATTATTGTAATACTCAACTGGACAACTTTCTATATTTAAATAGGCATACAATCCCAATGTAAGCATGAACAAAATTATTAAAACATATTCAAATCACTATTGAAAATAAACTCTATTAACAGGCGTTTCACGAGGGACAAAATAGAATTACAATGACAAACTTTATTGCAGTACGTATGGGTTTCGTGGAATTTTTATGACAGTTGTAGATGATAACACCCAGCTTGTGGTGAAAACCTTCTATAGTGAGGTCCACGTTATAATGGCAGTGGATAAAGATAAAAGAATAGCGATGCCGATTCTCTTCATTAATTACGAGTAATTATATTTCTACACTGTCAAAAACATGATTGGTATCGTTGTGGACCTAGAAAAGGATAGTATCACCGGCTTTGTCGAATGATAGACAAGGATAGCAAAACCAAATTTGATCAAATACTGTCATTATAACGTGGACCTCACTATAGGTGACAGTATAAACTATTGTTCGTCACTTCAATAGTTATTAACTTTGTTAGCTAGCTTCTTGTCATCTTGCATACTACCGATTCTTGTAAGAAATTTATTATTGTCGTCTTATTACGAACTAAAGTATTCAAAAAACTCTATTCATAACTTACCTTGCTCAGATTTGTAAGATACAGCCTAGTGCCGGTTGCACAAAAGCTGGTTAAATTTTAACAGAAAAGCCGTCTTATCAAAAAGGCCTTCTCTGATTGGTTCTCGTGGCATTAATCACGGTTAAAATTTTATCAGAGAAGCCGTCTTATCAAAAAGGCCTTCTCTGATTGGTTCTCGTGAAATAAATCACGGTTGAAATTTAACCGGCTTTTGTGCAACCGGCACTAGCCTATATCTTACAAATTTCAGAAAACAATTTCAGACGATGTAACAAACTGACAGCTGAAACATCACTAATTCATTGGTGCCAACTGGCCGGGGGGGGGGAGGTTCATGGACGCAGAATGCATCCATTGGGGGCAGGCCTGGATGCACAGCATATGTGGGTTTAATGGACAATAGCCCAGTGCGGCAGAGTTCAGGGGGCGGCAAGTTTTGGTAGAGTAAAAAAATATTTCAATACTTGAAGGTATGTGAAAAAATGTTAGTTGTGATAAAATTGTAAGCATAAAAAATCGTGAATTTGAATTGATTGGAGAATCATTTAATCATCAATCGCCCACGTTGAATCATGCAAAGTTTTGAAAAATAAGAGAACGCTAGTTAAGAAGTTTTTCTTATAATGTTGTTTAGGCTTTAGGGGAGCTTGTTACAAGAATTGATAGGTTATATCTCATAGAAATACGATGTGTACTGTGTCTCTTTTATTATTATCCATACATCTATAATATTTTTATAATTTTTTGAAATGTTATCACTATTACAGACGTACAGACGTATGCGCCACGAACACGCGTATTTCACTTTTTATCAGATGAAATGAGCAATTAAGCTGATATCTCAGCTGAGATATAATCGGCTTATTAAATCTGTACCTTAGGTACTGTTTTATTAAATATTGAATTTTTTGTTTATTTCGCCAAAATACAAGATACGTAGGACAAATATGTAAATAATAAATCTTAATGTTTTGTCACAGCCAGCAAAGTCAGACTTGTGCGCTAGCTGGTGTTTCTGTACAAATTTCTAAATCATTCTTCTTCCCAACTCCTTTTCCTACTAAATCTCCAACTATATCAAGTTAAAAATTAAATAATCTTCCTCATAGCAAGCACTTTGGATCGGAATCCTATTCGCGGACAAAGTGCTGTACTTTTTGTGAGTAGTATCTTGTTCATTTATTGTAACTTGTCGTTTCATATTTTATTAATATTTTGTATGAATTTCGAGTGAATGAATTTGATTTGATTTGAAATACCGAATAAGCATTGCATCAGCTGATGCGAAGTGAAATGCGCATGTTTTCGGCGTAAAAGTCTTTACACTCCTTTATACCTTATACCTGCGACGACGTAAGGCGCATGCACACAGAAGAAGACAGAAGGAGAAAAAATCAAACCTCTGCATGCAGACATGAGCAGACATAGGCAGACAGACGACCAGAGACCACAGGCGTTGTGAACTTGCAACATAGGGCCGAGTCCCTCCTTCCCTGACCACCCCGGTGAACCACCTGTGCTTACTTGGCACAATATTGATGCTAGCAGCAGAGCAGACACAAGTGTTCAAAAGGAACCTTCTAGAGACTCAACTGATGAAAATCTGGTGTGGTACACTCACACAACTTTCCTTGCTCATTGAACTGTAAGCCTCATTCTTAGACGAGAATAATTTAGGGAAATAACATAATGACGATTGGCGGCAAAATATTTGCAACTACTTTATATTTGTATATATAATTGTTTTCAGATTCCTTTTTCTTTGTGTAAATTGTGAGATTCAATGATTCTTTCAAAAGTTGTCAAAACAGCTGTTCTACAGATGAAATATCTAGACTATGACTGTGTTCTTTTATAAACTGCTCTACCTACCTACCTCATGCACTAGAAGGAAAGTCCATTTCTCAAGGATGCGTGGGGTGGACCCCCCATTAGTTTTCCAGGGAAAAGACTCATGCCAGTTGATAGAGCTGATAAATAACTATACAGAGTATGAATTTGAAAAAAATCGGTCAAGTAGTTTTTGAGAAAATCGTGAAAAACATGGTTTTTTAGTAATTATCTGCCATTTTTCTCAAAAATATTACGGAGCTCCTGCAATTTTCCCAGAAATGAGACTCATGTCAGTTGATAGGGCTTATGAATAGCTATCTATGGTATAAATTTGAAGAAAATCGTTGAAGCCGTTTTCGAGAAAACCGTGATAAACATGGTTTTTTAGTCATTATCCGCCATTTTTCTCAAGAATATTACAGAGCTCCTGGAATTTTCCCAGAAATGAGACTCATGTCAGTTGATAGGGCTTATAAATAGCTATCCATGGTATAAATTTGAAGAAAATCGTTAGAGCCGTTTTCGAGAAAAACGTGAAAAACATGGTTTTTTAGTAATTATCCGCCATTTTTTCCGCCATCTTGAATTGAATTTTATTGAATTTCTTATTGTCGGATCCTTATGGTATAAGGACCTTAAGTTTAAAATTTCAAGTCAATCGGTTGATTAGGAATGGAGTTATCGTGTTCACAGACATACACACACACACACACACACACACACACACACCCAAAAATCATGTTTTTGGACTCAGGGGACCTTGAAACGTATAGAAAACTTGAAATTAGGGTACCTTAATTTTTTTTGGAAAGCAATACTTTCCTTACCTATGGTAATAGGGCAAGGAAAGTAAAAAATATCTAGCAAGCTGTGCATTGCAAAAGACATTGGAAAGAGAATAGCTTACTGAACTGAGAGAAAACATGAGATTTATTTTGAGAAAAATATTCTAGGACCACAGAAGGAAATAATGCTGCTAGATACATTATAATCGTAAGCAAAGATAAGCTTCGAACAGACCTTCCAATTTCACGTAGTGTAATAAGACATGATTCCAGTGGCTGCTCCAGGGGGGGAGGGTTGAATTTTTTGAATTGAAATGAATTTTTAACTTGATTCAATTCCATATAAAATCATATCTCGAAAACATTATCCATTATCAAATATATCAGAAAACCAATTTCATTGAAACATTTTGTAGAGCCATCTCTTTCTAACTCTGTTCTTAATCTATCCATTACTTCACTTACCGGTACAAGGGTATTCTAATCTGAAAAATGTAGCTACTGGGGGATTTTCCGAGCAATAAATCATAGGTATTGAACAAATTAAAACAAGTGACCTGTACTTAATACAAATTACCCCAGAAGCCACCAGATTTTGTCACTATTTTAGTTGACTGAAATTTCAGGTATATTATCCAAAATGAAAAATTTCATTTCTAAGTAAGTTAAACTAAAAAAAATGGATTTGATTCAACTCTAACAGTTGCCAAATTTTAATTTTCTAAAAACCTGATGGTCATGCCCCCCCCCCCCCCCATGAAGCTGAAATTCTGTTATGTACGTTAAAACAGGATTTTATTCATGTGTGTTGAATAATTGTTTCCTATATAGGTTGAACTTATGGTGTCGGTGTCACAGTGGTTAGGGGGACAAACAGTTCAATTTACAGAAACGTGTGTTCAAACATACAAATAGAAATAGAACTCACCAATGTGCATTTGTCGCATTTATGAGCACAGTGACTGGAGAAACATTAAGCCAAGAACACACTATAAAAAAAAGGGAGATATAGGAGATTATATTAGGGATTATATATAGGGATTTATAGGAGATCAAATTGAGCAACTTTCCACAAACTGTCTAGGAACACTTCAAATTCTTCAATCCACTATCAACTATCCACTATCAACAGATATCCACTATCAAAGGTGTATATTAACTGTTTACGAACAGTTTTTTTCCAATTGCCTGTATTCGTATAACTCGAACTTCGCAACGATGCATCGAAAAAGATGCTAATCACATGAAGAGGTTGTAGGAAGAAACAGATGCAGGATGCAGAATTTAATATTCTTTCCGAAGAAAGACTCAATTGACTGACTTATGGAACCATCATAACGATGATCCTCCAAAAACAGATGCTTTTAATATATGCTAAACCTATGGTTAAAATTCCTTAAAACTAATGTGATGTATTGGTAAAGCGTAGGTGGAAGAGCAGAGTTCTATACAGATGCTACACAAAAGTCTGGCGAGAGGCAGCGTCATAAAAGTCAGTTTAAAGTAACAAATCCAATGCCAATTGCATTTGAATTTATTTAGTGACTTCTTCGCACATCAAAATTGGTTTTGTGATGGTGAACATCGATAAACTTCTTCACAAATTTGATATATAAGTCTTTTTAAAAGTGCTCTTACGGAATTTTGACTAGGAAAAAGCTTAAAGTAGTTCATAGACTTCCGTTAGATAGCGCTGGCAGTGAAAACGATACAAACCACTTGATACTGTATCAAGATACTCAATCGCGAAGATGGGAAACAAAAGTTGATTTGATCAGTACCATAGAGAAACAATAGCGTAAGTAGATATCCCATGGTATAGGGCGTTTATGTCGCAACTTTTACTGTTATCTCAAGTCGATTACTGTCGATTATTGTTGATTTTTACTGTTTTGACCGGGTAAGAGTGTATGAACGGCACAATATGAGAGACTACCAGCGTCATAAAGCTTCACGGGAAAAAACTACGTGGACTATAGGCTTGAGATAACAGTAAAAGTTGCGACATAAACGCCCTATACCATGGGATATCTACTTACGTTATTGTTTCTCTATGTCAGTACTGAATGCGACGAAGAAGAAGAAGAAGAAGAAGAAAAAGAAGATGAAGAATCTTCTTGGAGTAGAAGATGTGGATTCAAAATTTGTCAGTTGAGAATTGTGTAGGCAGCGCTGCACAACATTCAAATGTGGAACTACCAGCAGCCAGATTCAATTTCAACTTATCAAATCTGCAAACACTAGTTTTCACCTAATTTCAATACTATCAAACAATTTTCAGATG